>NW_024082130.1:307943-323106 GCF_003009895.1 Hyaena hyaena | reverse complement strand
CAAGGGGGAGAAGAAGGGCGGAAATGGTGGGGGAAAGGGAGAGAGGCAAACCATGAGAGACTCTTGAATGCTGACAAAAACTGAGGACTGATGGATGGGGGTGGGGGATGGGCATAGAGGAGGACACTCATGGGGATGAGCACTGAGTGTTATGTGGAAACTAATTTGACAATAAACTATTTGTAAAAAAAAGAAAAGAAAAAAAAAACTGAAGCTTACAAATGTAGAAAAAATAGTATCTTTATAATGGAGAAACATGAGAAGCACTAGGTCGTCTAGATAATGAAGGTTAATATCAACTGTGATAAATGATATTGATAGCATGTACTTCTTATATGGTGTAAATGATAATGGCATTTATCTCTCTGATTTTCCTCCCCAAACCCATAGGCTTAATCTAACATTGAGAAAAAAACAAACAAACAAAAAACAAAACAGCAAACATCACCACCACCAACAACAACAAAAACAGACAAACCCGAACTGAAGGACATTCTATAAAATACCGTATCAGTATTCCTTAAAACAGTCAAGGTCATCAAAAGATTTAAGGAAATGTCAATGTCTTTAAAACCCTATAGAGACATGATGACTGCACAGAGACAAGGTGTATGCTGGGGAGGGATCTCAGAACCAAAAAAAAAAAGGTTAAATATTACTGAGAGAAGTTTTTGAAGTCAATAAAATATATTTGCTTATTTTTTCCTCAAGCCTTGATCAAAATATGTCTTTTTATTTTTTAACAGAACATACTGTATTAATCCAGAATACTTATTTTTTATTATAATTAACACAAATCACCCTCCATGCTAACTTCCTTTTATAATAGCCATATTGTAAATAGAACTCCTGTAATACAAACACTTCATAGCTGAAAGATTTAAAATAAGCGAAGCAATCACAAATTTCAAACATACCAAAGTAAACACTGTGCAAAAATTTAGGGCATCATTTTACCCTATTTTGGGTCATTCTGAAGTGTTTTACATTTCCTCAGACATAAAAAACCTTTCACAGTTAAAATTTATAGACTGATTTGCTGCTGATTTCAGCAGAGGCACAAAGAATTTTGGGGTACAAGGATAAATAACTTGAAAAATAGCTTCAATGATACATTGTAAAATATTCTTATACTTTTCTGTGGGATAATTGAGTGAATGTTGTCCCACAGGCATGAGTGTAAGCACACCAACACATATATACATAGACAATTTTGGATACTCATTATGCCTTAATCTGAATAATAATCTACAATGCTATATAAGGTTTGTTTGTTGTTTGCTTGCTTTTTCTTTTTTTTAAAGATATTCCCAAATGTTGGGACTTGGGACAATTATCACCTTGTGGAATCACAAGAATACACATATTTTCTACCTTGAATTCTATTTTGGAGAGCAGGCAAATCTATTATTTCCTGATCTGAATAAAAAGAAAACCAGACTTAAACATGGAGGAGTTTATGGATATAATGTCCAGGAGGCAATCCAACAAAAGAGAGAGAAATTACCAATATCAAAAATGAATGGTGCCAGATATCTCTACAGATCCAGGGACATGAAAACGACAATAAGGAATACTATGAAGAACTCTATACATATAAATTCAACCACTTAGACAAAAGGATTTCTAAAAAAACAGAGACCTCCAAAGCTCACCCAAAATGAAACAGAAAATTTAAATTGTACAATAACTATTTAACCATGAAATTCACCATTAAAAACATTCCAAAACATAATTCTCTAAACTGAGAGGGAGAACTCTAACAAACATTTAAGAATGAAACCACTAATTCTATACAGTATCTTCCAGAAATTTGAGCTCTTTTTCATGAATGGAGTTGCAAAAATAACTTCATTGATAATGAAGTATTAGCAAATTCAGTCCATTAATATGAAAATGAACGATACATGACATCCTTTGACAATACAAAAGTGGTTCAATATTTAAAATTCACAAATAAAATCAACTTTCTTACTAGCATTAAGAAGAAAATATTTAAATCATATCAATTTTGATGCAGAAAAAATATTTTTCTGTATTAAACATATTTGTGGTAAAACATCTCCACAAAATAGATATAGAAAGGTAATTTTTAACCTGAGAAAAGGTGTTTGCAGAAAACCTATAGTCAACATTATACTTAATGGTGAAAGGTTAAATTAGTTCATTCTAAGTTTGGGAATAATGAATTGATGTCCTCTCACTACTTATATTCAACACCATAAAATAAGTCCTACCCTAGTGTAAAAGGGAAGAAAAAAATAAAAATTATCCATATCAGGAAGGAAGAAATAAAACTGCTCTCATTTATAGACAACATGATTGTATACGTAGAATATATTTTAAAATTTAAAACTATTTTTAGAACTAATAAATGAATACTTTAATAAACGAAAGAACATATACTGTGTTTATGGGCTAGAAGACTCCATATAGTTACAATGTTAATTTTTCTCAAATTTTCTCAAATCCATTAGCATTTAATGCAGTTTCAATCCAAATTCTAAAAGGTTTCATAGTTTTAAACAAGCTGAGCCTAAAATCTATATTGAAGTGTGAAGAAAATAGTTAAAACAATTTTTAAAAAGAAAAATAAAAGCATACAACCCAATTTTAAGTGTTAATATAATGCCACAGCTATTAAGATATAAAAATTTGGGCCAAAACAAAGAGTACAGAATATGCAACAGAAAGGAGAGTCCTGAAATAGATCTATACAAATATAGCCATTTAGTTTTAAAAAAATGAAAACCAGTTCAATAGAAAATCGTAATATTTAAGTAACGCTTAGCAACAAAAAAAGAGTAATGTATTGATATTTGCAGCAACAGATGAACCTGAAATTCATTATGAAGAGTAAAAGGAACCATTCTCAATATGTTACATACCATATGATTCCATTTTTATGACATCTTCAGTAAATATTGTTATGGAGAACAAATGAGTAGTTGGCATGAGTGATGCATGAGAAGAGTGTTTAACTATAAAGGGATGCATTCGGGAGGTTTGGGAACTGAGGCGCCTGGCTTATACCATCACTTGATGGTAGTTACATGAATTTATACATGTGCTAAAGTTCATAGGCCCCATACATCAAAAAGTTCAACTTTATGCTAATTAAAAAAAACCAAAATTCTAAAATAAAAAGATTGTTTCAATGGGAGAAGTGGATAAGGCTAAAATATCTAATGACAATAAGGATATTAGTTTTACTATAGTAATTTGTATAGTACATTTCTCTTATATAACCATAATAACAAAACTTAATTTATCCTTGTTTGTACTTCAAACAGTGCAGTGACGAACAGCTTAATCTCTCTTCTCACTTGGAGTCATGACAATATACTTACCTTGGTACCTTTCATATTTGTCAAGGATAAAAACAAACACAAAAAATGTGCAAAACCGATCAGCTAACCACCTAGATGAAACATCTGTATTTTCCTGTGCTATGGGAAGTTGCTTTATATCTCTGTAGTGCTAGAAGCCCAACTCAATCATATTACTACCAGTTTAGGTGTTGGCAAAGTACATATGTTTTTGCATTAATTTCTTTTCTAATTTACATTAGTTACAGAGGTTTTTCCTTTGGTGGTGTTGAAGGAAGCATTTGGTGTGTTTTTCTACTTTCTAATTTGCTTTTATTCCTTCAGGACCCCTTAATTTCCCCATTTTCTTCTTTGTTTCTATTCACTTCTATAGGTCTATACATGATTGCTCCTTTTCTGGTTACTTCCTAATCTTCTAGAAGCAATTGATATTTATGACATCCAACTCCACTATTATATATGTTCAAATGGTTTCCCTTTATCTCCTGCTGAGATCTAACAGGTCTCAGACTTGTTTGCAATGGCTTTTTGCATGTGGCAAAAGGAATTTTTCTTTCTGGGATGCTTTTGTCTAAGCCCCATCCTCCTTGAACCCTGGTACCCCACCTCCTTCTCCTTTTGCATGCAGTCTCTCCTGACTCCATGCATTCTCAGCTCAGGGCTCTGGTATAAACCATCTGCCAGGATATCATGTTTATTTCTCTTCTTATACATAAACTGAAGATTACAGTAATCTCTATCTCCTGATAATCTGATATGTGGATTATGTTTGCTTTCTTTGCTGTCCTTATTGATCTGTATGGTTTTATGGATAATATGCAGAGAAACTCAGATTTAACAAATTAACTTTATTTTGGAATGACCTAGAAGGCAAAGACACAATGTTTTTATTGGAGCAAAATTCCTGCTTATTTTAACAAGTTAAAAAAAAACTTTAAAAATGAAAAGTAAAACCAGCTATAGAGATAACTGTGTTGGATATTTTGATGTTTATACAGTATTTTATGGTAAAATGCACAGATGTAAATATATACATATGTGAATATATTTTTAATAACTTGTATCACGTAGTATAACTTTTGTGTATTTTTTCTCTTAATGTCATATTTTTATTATATTCCTACATTATAACACTCTTGAGCATGCTTTTCCATAGTATTTTATCAAATGTTTTCTAGACATATCACTTATCATGGATTGCTACAGATCAATATATTTCACTATTGGAAAGTAATTGTAAGGTTATTATAAAAGAAACACAGAAGAACACAGTGTATAAAGACTTATTTTCAAATTTGGAAAACAGTTAATACTGCTATTATTAGTGCCAAAGTAGCTATATTTATTATTAAGTGATGGATACTTATCTTCTTGGTCATTAATAAGTTATGACTAACTGTGGAATTGTTTATTTTATTAAAGATATTTTTAAATACCTTTGAAAATTTTAGAAAAATAGCCCATAAAACTACAACAATTAATACTATTGTAAAATTTTAAGAGTGGATAAATTCTGGTGAGTTGTTGGGTTCATTATACCATCTGCTCAACCTATTTTTCAAATAATCTGTTTTAAAACATTACTAAATATGTCTCCAAAACTCATATCCCACCCTCAATAAGCCATAGGAGATTTCTTAGTACAAAGACAATTTTTTACAACTTTATTAATTTAAATCCAGAATATGGCAATTAACTCAGGCCTCGTAAAATTAATGTTCTTATTATCTTAAAGTAGACAGCCAACAATGTTTACTTATTACTTTGTTTCTTTTCACTGTTTGAAGATCATTTTCTGTTATATTATGTCTGCTGTGAATATTCTATTTTTTGCACTAACCAATAAGGTCTAAGTCAGAGTTCAGAGTTCTGCTTTTCAAATTTCATTGGAGAGGATGTTTTGAGAAACTGATACACGGGAACATGGGACATAGAGATAAATCATGCTCCTTTTTCCACTTGAGTCTGTGCCTGACAGAGATCTTGGGTAGCGTGTATCTTGAATGACCAGGGTATGATCTCTCTTAACAATCTGCAGTACATTATGAATTTGGATGAAAGTGTATAAGACATGTGCATTCAAAATATTGAGTTACTTTATTAGGCATTGTGTTATTTTCCTAGGGCTGTTGTAACAAATTACCATAAATTTCCTGACTAAAAACAACAGAAATGTATTTTCTTCCAGTTCTGGAGAACAGAGTCTGAAATTAAGGTGCCTGGGAGACTGTGATTCCTCCAAACATTCCACAGGTGTGTCCTTCCTTCTCTTTTTCCAGAAGCTGGTGGCTCTGGCTATTCCTCGGTTTGTGGCTATATACAACCAATCTCTACCCCCATTATATACATGGACTAAATCCTCTTGGTAACTGCGTACTGTTCCTGATATACACTGTTAGCTTACATTTGCTGATATTTTATTGAGAATTTTGTATCTATATTCCTGAGAGATACTTGTCTGTAATTTTCCTTTTAGGCAATTTCTTTGCTGCCTATTTTTGTACTAGGATAATGCTGGCATCATGGAATGAGTTAGAAAGTTCCCTCTGTTTTTATTTTCTGAAACGGGATATAGAGAATTAGTATCATTTCTTGCATAAATGTTAAAATTCATCAGTGACTCCATCTGGGCCTAATGTTTTATTTTTTAGTAGGCTATTAGTTATTGACTCAAATACATTAAAAATATAGTCTTATTCATATTTTCTATTTATCCTTATGTGAATTTTGGCAGTTTCTGTCTCTCAAAGAATTGGTCCTTTTAATGTAAGCTATCTAATTTGTGGACATGGAGTTGTTCATCATATTCCTTTGTTATTTATTAGTGTCCACCGCACCTGTAGTGGCTGCCTCTCTTTCATGTCTGATATCAGTAATTTGTGACTTTTTCTTCTTGGTTAGCCTGGTGAAAGCTTGGATTTCCCCACATGCTTTGGTCTGCTGATCTCTATCTTAGACCCTTGAGACAAAGGTTTAAAAATATGTTTTGGCGAGAATATTTTGGAATTATATAATTTAAACGAAGTATATACATTAGTTCTTGCTAAATCTCCTGTAAGGGACAGATTCCTCCCTGTCTTTGTTTTCCACTCTTTACTTCCCCACTTCCTTATAAATAGTTTTATTTATGCCTTCTCTCTGAAGATGCCATTCATTCCATTTCCTAAGATATTCATGGCTGACCATGCTTGTGTATAAGTTCCTTTAGGCCCTCCATTCAGTGGGGGTTAGGATTTAGTCACCCTTTTAGAAACTAATTTCCTTGCATCCAGTCAGACTTTTTTCTCAGGAAATAATGGAATAGGTTCTGCTATTTTAATATCAATTAAAATATCATTATAAGGAGCAACTTTAATAGCTCAAAAACTTCTAATAACCTAGTCTAGGGTTACCTTTTATAAGTTCAACAAAAGAGTAGTATGTACTTTGGGAGGGGTCTTACATTTATCCACCAATAGTGGGAATGTATAGGGGATTATGCTTTCTTTGCTTGTATTTGTGAATTAATAAAAAATTGAAGGCCTCACTAGTATTGAGTCCTTTTAGGCATTTTAGCATTTTTTCTATACAGAGTTTTTCTTTTTTTTTGTTTTTGTATTAGGGTATCCTCTCCCCTACTTCTTCCTAAATTAGCATCCGTGATAAAAGGAAAACTTACCAGCCTCCCCTGCAAAGACAAAGTGGCTTAGGAACCACATGTCTGTTCTTTTCTCCTATGTGGCTTTGGTAATTTCTGTAACAATGTATCATGTTAAACACTAGATCCCCTGCCAGCTTAACTGGCTAGCTCTTGCTGGCACTGCCGGTTTTCTGTGATACAGTCACAACCTCTATTGTATTTATGGCTTAGGTCATCCATTTTTAGTCACCTTACACCTTCCTGTGGAGTCGGACCTTTACGATGGCAGGTCCGCTGACTCTCCTATGTCTCTCACAAGGAGCACACAGGAAGTGCCCTTATCTAAATTTCAGGAGCTTGGAAAATTGTGGGATGCTCCGTGGTGGCACATGTCTCCACTGGGCCTGGCCGGGATTAATGCCAAAACATTCTAAAAACCAGTGTTCTCATAGAATCCAAAATGGGAGCAGGGGAAACATCTATTGTTCTATTTTCTTCAGGTAGTCATACCAAATATCACAGATTGGGTGTCTTAAACAACAGAAATTTATTTTCACGCAGTTCTGAGGCTGGATGTCCAAGATCAAGGTTATCAGCAGGGTTGATTTCTCCTGAAGCCTCTCTCCTTAGGTTGTAAATGGTCTCCCTCTTCTGGCTCTGGATGGGTGTGGATGATTTTTCCCTCTAAGTTCATATCTGGTATCTCTGTGTGTCTGAATTTTCTCTTCTAATAAGATTACCGGTGAGATTGGTCTGGGGCCCACCCTTATGGCCTCATTTTAACTGAATTATCTTTTTACTTAAGTAAAAAACAAAAGGTAAAAGTAAGAAAAAAAAGCAAAACAATGTAAATATACTTTTTAAGTATCTGGTGGCTCAGTCGGTTAAGCCTCCAACTTTGTCTCAGGTCTTGATCTCATGGCTCTCCTGAGTTCAAACCCCATGTTGCGCTCTGTGCTGACAGCTCAGAGCCCGAAGCCCGTTTCCTATGGTCTCCCTCTCTCTCTGCTCCTCCCTCACTCTGTCTCTCGCTCTCTCTTTCAAAAATAAACATTAAAACATTAATAGAGAAATTAAGACTCCATTTTCAAATACAGTCACATTCTGAGATACTAATTAGAACTTCAATATATGAATTGGGGAAACACAATGCAGTCCAAAACTATCTATCCATCTATCTCTCCTTTATCTACTTATTTCTATTCTATCCAACTGCAGGTGTTTTGATCTAAAAAAGACCTTTCCCTCTGATCTCCCTCCACTGTTTTCCTTGTCTTACTCTAAGAACCACTACATTTAAGAAAAAAACGTTTTTTAATGTTTATTTATTTTTGAGACAGAGAGACAGATAATGAGTGGGAGAGAGGGGAGAGAGGGGGAGAGAGAGAGAGAGAGAGAGAAAGAGAGAGAATCAGAAACAGGCTCCAGGATGTCAGCACAGAGCCTGATGTGGAACCACAACTCACAGCCATGAGGTCATGACCTGAGCCCAAGTCAGACACTTAACCAACTGAGCCACTCGGGCACCCCGTACAACCACTACATTTTTAAGAATTCCCCTTTTCTTCCTCATGATTTCCTGTGTCATAGCCTCCTCTTTCCAGTCTCTTGAGAACATGGATACAGGAGAATTTAAAATATATGCTGATAGAGGCACCTCGGTGGCTCAGTCGTTTAAGCATTTTTGACTCAGGTCACGATCTCATGGTTTGTGATTTTGAGTCCACATCAGGCTCTGTGCTGACAGCTCAGAGCCTGGAGCCCACTTTGGATTCTGTGTTTCCCTTTCTCTCTGTTCCTCCCCTGCCCACACTTTCTCTCTTTCCTTCAAAAATGAATAAACATTCAAAACAATAAAGTAAATAAAATATATGCTGACAATATTAGTCTAATGTATCTCTTCTTGAAAATACAACACCATATATAAAAATACATATTTATATATAATAATTTTGTATTTATAATATATTTCTGATACTTCCTAAAATAATATAAATAGTGGAAAACAAATATATTAGCAATCTACAAAACATAGTAACTTCAGATATAAATTGTAAGTAAGCAAAAAGCCAGTATTTTAAAGCATTTTGATGCTTTTAACATTTTTAAAGACCCAACAATTACTTGCCTTATATTATGAAAAAGCACTACAGATTATACCAAATAATTCTGCAAATCTCAAGAGGAATTACAAATTTTCCCCTTGAGTAGATAAATGTTCATCTTAATCTCCTGAGTGTAGTTTCCTAATGTAATCTACATTTTCCTCACATCTCAACTGTATCTTTAAACATAGTTTAAAGTTTTTCATACACTGTTAATTTCAGTAATTGAGTTTACCTCAAACAATGAATTACATTCTGTGAGAATATGTACAAGGAGGATTAAAAATAACAAAGACGATTTTAAATACATAGAGCTATCAGATATAGTTCTGCCTCAGAATTTTCATCTTTATTGTTAAATTGTTAATATTGTGCCAATGCCTTAAACTGAGTACAGCTTAATAGGAAAAATATTCTCATCCTGTTAAGGATAAAATTAACACAGCTTAACTGATAGCAGATGAATTTAAATAAGAATAGTTCTGACTATAAACTTAGAGAAAATATAGTTTCAAAATGGGTAAGTTTTTGAATCCAGACTAATAATCAAACAAACCAGAAAGACTTTACCCAAACAGATGAATTGGAGACACATGACCGTTTCATCCTTCAGTAGTAATTTCTGTATAAAATAGTTTTAATATCATATTACCCAACATTCCTAGATTTTACATAACACTATAAATATACCTAAACCAGAAGAGATCCAAAATCATACAGATTACTTTCTTATCCTTTACCTATTTCTAAAGTAGACAGTTGTCATAATTGGGTATTGAGAATCAATGAGGCCGATCACAGTTTGACAAAAGATAACAGAAGTTTCAGCATCTTATGACCAGCAGGAAATAATTTGTATTGAAGTGTACTGTATGCAACTCCAGCTGTAACAGAGATCTATATCTATAGATAAATAAATAGATGATAGGTAGATAGATAGATAGATAGATAGATAACAGAAAGATGGTTCATAGATGATGATGATGATAGATAGATAGATAGATGATAGATAGATAGATAGATAGATAATGGATAGATAATGAATAGATAGGTAAGTAGGCAGTAGAAAGATAGGTGGGTGACAAATGGTTGTATAGATAAATATGTGAGAAGGAAACTGAATCAATATATTCTTTAGAAATGTCTTAGGAATTTAGTATTGTGAAGTCCAAAATACTTAAATATGTGAAATGGATAGGAGGAAACAACCAGGTGCTGGTGATGTTTTTTCCCCCATGTTTAGAAATTAGAACTGTTATCACTGAAAAGTAGAAAGATTCAAAAGAGTAAAGACTAGAATTGGTCACAATAGCATTTACAGATACTTTATTTCTCAAGTCCTTAGTTCTGTTAAGAATACTTTTTATCAAGTCATTGTGCTCCAATACTATTCTAGAGCTATTTATTTATAAATGACCATTTCCACCTAAATTCGTCATTTCTTGTTTTCATTGGATTACCAATAGTTTCCTTAATCATATATCACTTCCTTATTAGTGAAATAAATAGTTTTTTAAATTTTCTGATGGAATATCTAGCATCTATAAAAAAGGCTAGGATGGAATGTCCACCTTTTCTTTGGGGCAATTACATAGATTGCCACCAGTAAGCATGTGTTCTCCAGGATTCCTGAAATACTGATTGTAGTAATGGGTTTTTAATTGACAGCCATTTTTCCACAAGACAGATTAAAGATCCCAAGAACAAGACTGATTAATCTCTGCATAGGTGTTCTGAAGACTACTGATTGGAAGTGTCTTCTGGCAAAAAGAAACATTTCAGAGGAGTGTAGAGGTCTTCCAAATTTTAATAAGTAGGGATTTTGGCAATCAATTGCCTCCTCAACATCATATCCTGGGAAATTCCCTGTTGCTGTCTTCTTTACTTTCAAGATAAATATGACAATTAACACTCCTGCTTATCTCTTTCCCAATCATCTGCTTATTTAACATGACATACATGCCCAGCATCAGGTGTTTTCCTCTCCTTCATCTCTTAAAATTTTTTATAGTTTTTAAAAAAAATTTTTTTTTGAGACAGAGCATGAGCGAGGGAGGGGCAGAGAGAGAGGGAGACAAAGAATCTGAAACAGGCTCCAGGCTCTGAGCTGCCTGCACAGAACCCGATGTGGGGCTCCAACCCATGAAGTGCAAGATCATGACCTGAACTGAAGTCAGACGCTTAATCGACTGAGCCACCCAGGCACCCCATCTCTTCTTCATCTCTTAAGCCTACTTTTCATTTTCTCCTAAATATGTGATTCAAAAAAATGTGTTGTTGCATTAAGACTTTATTTTGTTTAGAGAAATTTTAGGTTCCCAAAAACCCAAAGGGAAGGTCTAGAGGTTTCCCATTCAATGCCTGCCCCACACATACACAGCCTCCCCAATTAACAACATCCCCCATTGATTGATCTGTTACAATTTGTGAACTACACTGACATATCATAATCACTCAAAGCCCAAAGTTTACATTATGATTCACTTGTGGTGTTGAACATGCTGTGGATTTGGATGAGTGTATAATCCCATGTATCCATTATTATGGTGTGAAACAGAGCATTTTCACTGCCCTAAAATCCTCTCTGCTACACTATTCATCCTTCTCTTCCCTCTCCCCACCTGCAACCCCTAATCTTTTTACTGCCTTCCACTGAATTTGCCTTTTCCAGAATGTCTAGACTTGGAATCATGCAGTATATGGCCATTTCAGATGGTCTTCCTTCCCTTAGTAATATGCATTTAAGTTTCCTCCATGTTTTTCATGTTTGATAACTCATTTCTTTTCAGCACTGAACTATATTCCATTGTCAGGTTTAATAGTTTATTTATCCACTCACCTAATGAAGGACATCTTGGTTGCTTCCAACTTTTGGCAATTATTAACAAACTGTTATCCACATCCATGTGCAGGTTTTTGTGTGGACATAGTAACTTTTAAATCTTTCAGATGAATGTCAAGGTGCATGATTGCTGGGTCATATGGTAATAGTAAATCCCCAAGCCATCTTCCCAAGTGGCTGTACTGCCTTGTTTTGGCACTAACAATTAATTAGAGTTCATGTTGTTCCATATCCTCAACAGCATTTCGTGTTGTCAGTGCTCTAAATTTTGGTCATCTGGTAGATTTATAATTGTATTTCATTTTGATTTGCATTGCCCTGATCACATGATATGGATCATCTTTCATATGCTTATTCACCACCCACATATCTTTTTTGGTGAGTATATTTTAAGGTCTTTGGCCCATTTTTTAATCGGGTTGTCTATTTCATTACTGTTGAGTTTTACTGTTTATTATTGTTGAGTGTTCTTTGTCTATTTTGGATAACAGTCCTTTATCAGATTGGTTTTTTTCAAATATTTGCTCCTAGTCTACAGCCTGCCTTGTCATTCTCTTGACATGGTCTTCCACAGAGCAGAAATTTGTAAATTTAATGAAATACAACTTATCAATTATGTCTTTCATGGATCATGATTTTAGTGTTGCATCTAAAAAGTCATCACCATAACCAAGGTAAACTAACTTTGCACCTATGTTATCCTATACTTAGAAATGTGATTTATTTTGAGTTAAATTTTGTGAAGGATGTAAGGTCTGTGTCTAGATTCTTTTCTTTCTTTCTTTTTTTTTTTTTTTGCATATGGATGTCCAGTTGTTCCAGCACCATTTGTTGAAAAGATATGCTTTGCTCCATAGTATTGCCATGGTCCTCTGTCAAATATCAGTCAACTATATTATGTGATCTCCTTCTGTACACTCTATTCTGTTTTACTGATCAATTTCCTATTTATTAACCAATATTATGCTTTCTTAAGTACTGTAGATTATAGTAAACATCAAGGTCAGGTAGTATCATCCTCTAACTTTGTACTTCAGTATTTTGTTGACTCTTCTGTGTCTTTGAATCTGCATATAAACTTTAGATTAGTTCATCCATATCCACAAAATAATTTGCTGGAATTTTTATTGGAATTGCATTGAAATTATACAGCAAAATGGGAAGAACTAACGTCTTGTTAATATGGAAATTTCCTGTACATGAGCATGTACCATGTCTCTATTAATTTAGTTGTTTTTTTTTTAGTGTTATCAGTGTTTATAGTTTTACTCATATATACATATGTTATACATAGTTTGTTAGATTTATAACTCAGTTTTTTTGAGTCCCAATGTAAATGGTATCATGTTTTTAATATTAAATTCTACTCATTTATCTACCTGTTCTACTGTTCAAATACAACTACTTGCTGATATATAGGAAGGCAAATGGCTTGTATACTAACATCTACTTTCCACCCATTCTATAATCACTTATTAATTTCAGGAATTTATTTGCCACTTCTTTTGGTTTTTACACAGGTGACCATATTATCTGCAAAGATAATTTTACATCTTCCTTTTTCTTCTATAAATCCTTTATTTCCTTTTCTTGTCTTTTTAAATTATTTTAGCTAGAACTTCCAAAACAATGTTGAAAAAAAGAATAGTGAAAGGAGACACCCTGGTATTGTTCATAGTATCCCTTTATTATCCTTTTAATGTCTTTAGGGTCTGTAGGGATTTCCTTTCTTTCATTTCTGATTTTAACAGTTTGTGTCTTCTCTTTTTCTCTTAGCCTGGCTGAAGGCTTATCAATTTATTTTTTTAAATAAATAGCTTTTGGTTTTGTTAATTTAACCTATTGATTTCCTACTTTAAATTCCATTAATTTCTGCTCTAATTATTCTTCTTATTTTTCTTCTGCTTCATTTGGATTCACTTTGCTATTCTCTTTCTAATTTCTAAATATAGGAATTTAGATCATTTTAGATCTCTCTTCTTTTCTTATACATACAATGCTATTCTTTTCCCTATATACACTGCTATAACTGCATCACCCAAATTTTTGATAAGGTTTTCCTTCATCTTCATTTAGAAAAAAAAAATTTTAAGTTCTCTTGAGATTTTTTTCTTTGACCCATGTATTACAGGCATGCCAGAGAGATATTACAGGTTCAGTTCCAGACCAGTGTAATAAAGCGAATACCACAACAAAGTAAGTCAAATGAAGTTTTCAGTTTCCTAGTGAATATAAAAGTTATGTTTATACGATATTGTAGTCTACTAAGTGTGCAATAGCATTATGTCTAAGAAAAATGTACATACTTTAATTTAAAAATTTTTTTTGGCTGAAAAGTGCTAACCATTATCTGAGCTTTCAGTGAGTCATACTCACTGATCACAGATCACCATAACAAATATGATAATAATGAAAAAGTTGGAAATCTTGTGAAAATTACCAAATTAGATAGAAAGTCATGAAGCAAGCAGATGTTGGAAAAATGGCACCCACAGACTCGCTTGATGCAGGATTGTCACAGATGTTTAATTTGTAAAAAAAATGCATCACCTGTAAAGTGCATTACAGTGAAGCAAAATAAAATGAAGTATGTGTGTATTTAGAAGTGTGCTGTTTGGTCTTTTTTTCCCCCCAAATGTTTTATTTTTAAATACATTCAAGGCAGAGATAAAAACAATCATCAACTTTTTTTTTTTAAATAGGTGAAAAAACACGGTAAGATTTCAGGTCATTTTCAAAGATAGTTCTCTCAAATCATAAATATTATGGTTTATAGATAGCTTTTAAAATGAATTCATTATAATGATTATAGCAGGTAGGATACATTTTTTTTGTTGTTTGGTCTTTACATATTGTAGTGAAAAGCCCACAATATGTGGAGACTAAACATATGTTATCTATTTTATTTTTTTTATTTTATTTTTTTTACAAATAATTTATTGTCAAATTAGTTTCCACATAACACTCAGTGCTCATCCCCACAAGTGCCCTCCTCCATTCCCATCCCTCCTCCCCCCCACATCCATCAGTCCTCAGTTTTTGTCAGCATTCAAGAGTTTCTCATGGTTTGCCTCTCTCCCTTTCCCCAACCATTTCCGCCCTTCTTCTCCCCCACCATTTCCCGCCTTCTTCTCCCCCATGTTCCTCAATCAAGTTCCTCTTAATCCTCCTATACGTGCACACATATGATATTTGTCCTTCTCTGCCTGACTTATTTTGCTCAGCATAACACCCTCAAGGTCCATCCATGTTGCTACACATGGCCAGA
>NW_024082130.1:293685-303754 GCF_003009895.1 Hyaena hyaena | reverse complement strand
TCTTCTTTCCTGTTCCTGGATCAGTTTGTCTCTTTTTTTGTCAGCTTCTTGTTTTTCTATAATGGTGTCTTCTAAATCTCTTATTCTCCTTTCTGCCTCTTCAATCCGTGCATTGGAGGCCTCTAATTTATTATGGATCTCTTTTTTCACATTTTTTAATTCTTCATGCCTATTTTTATTTTCCATTCTGTCTGTAGCCATAATTTCTTTGATGTCCCCTATGTTTTTTTAAGCCCAGCTATTTATTTTACCATTATTATTCTAAAATCTTGTTCAGTGATGCTGCTGTTATCTGTTTTGAGCACTTCATTGGCTGTCATTTCTTCTTGGAGTTTCTTTGGAGGAGAGCTCTTTCGTTTCGTCATTTTAGTTAGCTTTCCGGCTCTTGTTGGTTTTAAAGACCTATTATGCTCTCTGTTTCTATGAGCACTGCTATATCCAAGAAGACTCTTTGACTTTCCAGGGCCTATCCTTTTAGAGAGTTTTTTGAATGGTATCTCTTGGTCTCTCTTGTTGGGACCTTGGTTATTTTATTTTCGTATTCGTAGTGATATTTGGGACTCTCCACCTTGTGTACTCTAGCTTGTTTCTTGAGGTAGCCCTGGAAAAGAAAACAGACAGACAAACACACAGGGGGCAGGAGCTCACAAACACACAGGCTAATTCAACTAACATGCAAAGCGAGAGGGAAAACGAAAAAGTTAAGAGAAAAGACGGAGGAGGGAGGGCGTATAATAGAGTGTAAAATACATAAAAGTGTCAAAAAAGGGGAAAAGAAAAAGAAAAAAGAAGATAACCGATGGACAAAGAACGGTTTAAAGCATATACCTGGATTTCCCAGCTACAGTTAAATAGCCGTGTGTATGCAGTGCTGGTTGAAGAGCATAGAGAAAGAGAGAGAAGGCATGGCGGGATGAGGCAGAATTGGAAATAGAATGAACAGGCAGAAGGGATAAGAAGCTTTTTTCAAAGAGGTAAAGGGTAGAATATGGTTGGATAGGTGAGAGAAGGATGCTGGAATAATCCAAAGAAACTATATAGTCTAATTACTCCTGAGAGAAAGAGCTGAAAATGTCGGTAGGTGTAGAATTTACATTTACACAATGGACTCGTTGTGATTGTTTAAGCAAGCTGGAGACCAGAGTTAACCAGGTCAGTGTTCTGGGGAAAAAAGAGAGAAAAGAGAAAGAAGAAGAAAAAAAGAAAGAGAAAAAAGGGGAAAAAAAGGAAAAAAAAAGAAAAAGAAAAAAAAGAAAAGTAAAAAAGAAAAAAAAAGGGAGGAGGGCAGCTCTCAAGCAGGGATGGGTGTGGCGTGATCCAATGCCTCAGGCGGGACCTCTGCCTTGGCGTCTGTGGCGAGTAGAGTGAAGGCGATCCAGTCCCTTCTTGAACCAAGCGCTGCTCCTCGCTTTTTTGGGCTTGTAAACTCCCCGTACCGGGTGCGCAGCCGAAGTTGGTTGCACTCTTCAACCCAGGCCAGTTCCAATCTCCAAATCCCATTCCGCGCGCCCCGCTGAAATTGCCTAAGACACAGCTCCCCAGGCAACCCCCTCGGGGCAATACCAGGCCCCCTGCCGAGCTCTGGGGGTGGAGGCAGAATCCCTGCTTCCTTCTCTGGGTCAGCCTCGTGCGCATTGGTGGGGGCTTGCCTGCCGGGTGAGCGGAGCCCGAGCCCGCTGGAGTGAGGAAAACCAGGTCCCTCTATGGCTCGTCACCCGAAACACAAACTCACAGGCTAATTTCCCAGTGTTTATTTCTTTTCCTTCCCTCTGGAGTTCCAGCCAGCCAGGAGCGCGGACGCCTGGTGTCCGCGTGGCTCTTTCAGGGGCCCCAGCCGCCCGGGAGCTACAATGGCGGCAGGCGCTCCGCCACTCTGACGTCCAGCCTCCAGGAGCCCGCACAAAGCAGCAGTTTGTGTGCTCAGCCCCCCCGGGACCAGATGGTGTGAGGGGACCTGGTGTGCAGGTATTTGACAAGTACGGTCTTTCTATGCACCGTGTGGAGATTTGTCCCTCCCGAGCGGAGGTTTTTCTGTTTCGGGCTCTCTCTTTTTCCCCTCTCACTCCCCATAGAGGGTAGAGGGGGATCGCCTCCCACCCTGGAGTCTCCGACCCCGGCCCGATTTTATCTTCCCCTGTTCGCACTCACGTTAGAAGGCTCTCTCAGTGGATTCTGCGTCCTTTTTCTCCCAATCTCTCATGTTTTTTAAGGTTTCCAATGGCTTCAGATCTTTTCTGTGTGATGTATGGGCGCGAGTGCAAGTACGGAGCTCCTTACTTCTCCGCCATCTTGCCCCCTCTCCACATATGTTATCTATTATTGATTTCTAGTTTAATTCCATTGTGATCTGAGAGTAGATATATTAGGATTTCGATTTTTTAAAATTTGTTAAGTGTGTTTTATAGGCAAAAATGTGGTCTATATTGCTGAATGTGAAGCTTAAAAAGAATGTACACGCTGATGTTGTAGGATTTAGTCAATAGATGTCAATTACCCCACTGATGAAGGGTATTGAGTTCAACTATGTCCTTCTAATATTCTGTCTGCTGGATGTGTCCATTTCTGAGACAGGGTTTTGAAGTCTACCAGGTATGATCGTAGATTCATCTTTTTTTTTTTGGTAGTTTTATTAGTTTTTGCCTCACACAGTTTGATGCTCTGTTGTTAGTCATATAACATAAAGAATTGTTATGTCTTCTTGGAGAATGGACCACTATGTCATGATGTAATGCCCTTCTTTTTCCCTAATAGATTCCTTGCTTTCAATTCTGTTGTCTGAAATTAATATAGCTATTTCTGTTGTCTTTTGATATGTATTAGCATAGGACCTTTTCTCCATCCACTTACTTTTAATTTGTATGTCTTTTTATATTTAAAATATTTTTCTTGTTGACTTTATGTAATTGAGTCTTGCTTTTGACTTACTCTGAGGATCTCTACCATTCAAATAGCACATTTAGACCATTGGTTTTCTGTGATTATTGATATATTTGCTCTCAAATTTGCCATATGTGTTATTGTTTTATATTTTATGCTCTTATACTTTGTTCCTATTTTAATCTTCCACTGTTTCTCTGTCTTTTGTGGTTTTAAATGAGCATTTTATATGATTCATTTTCTTCTTTTTCTTATTATACAGCATATATTTTTTTGTGAGTTTGCCCAGGTTTGCAATAGATATTTACAACTAATTTAAGGCCACTTTTAAAAGACAATATGCCGCTTCATCAGTACTGTGAGTAATTTACTATAAAATAAACCTAATTCCTTCTTCTCATTCATTGTATCATTGTTGACATTCTTTTCACTTATAAATAAGCATAAGAAACATATAGGAGATATATATATATATATATATATATATATATATATGCATATATAATTGAATGCAAGGTTGGTGTTACTATTCTGAAAAATGTACCTGTTAGATAAATTAAGAATAAGAAAAAAACAGTTGTTATTTTATCCCCACTTATTTCTCTTTTGATGCCATTTTTTTATGTAGATCTGAGGTTCTGACCTATATTATTTTTTCTGTCTCTAAAAAACTTTTAGAGGCAATACTACAGTTTATTGGTTTAGATTCTGAATTATATTTCCACAATTACGTTAATTAGGCACACTAATTTGTATTTTTTAGAAAACAGTTATCTTTAGGTTACAAATAGGGATGAGTATAATTTGCAAATGTGACAAAGATGATTCCAAACCTCAGCTAACCTCTCCTCAAAACTGCAACCTCTCGTTTAGTCTTTAGTGAAACTAAAAACCAAAAACAATTGTTTAAACCTATCACTGTGTGAGATTCTGGTGTAATCGCTGAAAGAGCAGTAAACCGTGATTACTGGAAAGCTCAGAATACTAGTAAGCCTTAACTTCAAAGTATTGAACAGAGGCCCACACATCTTGTCTTCCTAAGTGGAGCTAGACATCATAGGTGGCACTTAGTAATGCATGGAAATGGCGCTGTCTACTGTGAGTGTGACATAGAAACTCTAGGTCACCTCTTCCTGATCTATTACTTTGTATAAGCTTCTACCATCACAGCGTGGTCCTGTTCTCCAGCTATACAGGCAGTCACTAAGCCACACAGGCCTTCTGTAATCTGGAGGCAGGGCCATGACCAACCTGTAACCAGTGGCTCCAAATACTTATCCCAGGGACAGCCATCCACTCCAGCTGTTAAACTTCTCTAAAGGAGGCAATCAAAACTTGGTTTTTCTAACCACATATTTTTGTGCAAACCAGCTGGAATCCTTGGCTTTCAAATCAGCCAAAATCTGACCTGAGAAAGCTTCCTGAAATCCAAAAGCATAAGTATCATTTATTGTTAATCCTGCCTTTTTTAGAACTTCTGGCATAGCATATGTTGTCTAAGTAAAAGCTGATCTTTTGGATCCTGAGACCACTTATACAAAATCCCTCAAAACTGCCCTCCATGTATAACCCATGGCCAGACTTTTTCCCTCAGCCATGATCAGCAGTGCTGATTCACCATAGGTCCAGAAGAAAGAATCTGCAGCTGTCATAGTGCCGCAGGGCTTGATGAATGCAGGTTTTTGTTTGGCCATCTGCTTCAGGGAGAAAGAACGAATGCAATTATCTTTCGTAACTGTATCTTTTCCTGTTACTCTGAAGGATACAACATGGGAAAGGGGTCCTTCATCCTGTGTCCTTACGGTCAGGCTGTGGGAACAAATTACATACTCATTCTATATCAGTCAAAAAAAGTGAAGACAGTGGCCAGTTGGCCTGCAGAGGTCCATGGTCTCACTGGTGAAGAAAGCCACCAGAGGGAGCTCTCAGGCTTTGGTTAACAAGTCTCCCCAGAGAGCAGGGCTTGTTAAGAAAAGACTGCCTGAAGTATTTACATTAAGACCTTCCCTTCCCTGCTTCTGCCAGAAAACCAAGGGGATTTTTCTCTGGCACTTACTGTGAGAACCTGGTAGAGTTCCTTGAAGTAAATCTTAACAGAATCGTGGGGGCTTTTCCAATGACTGGGTTACACTGGAGCTTTTAAGACTCAGACTGGTCCACACTGAGTCTCCACTAATTCTTCAATTATAGTTCAGGCTTCCCACCTCTCCCTTCCCACTCGGGTTCTCCTAGGGGTTTCATCTTGGCATGTCTGGTCAGGTTATCTGGGACTCCTTGTGTTCTGTCTTTCCAACAAATGGGGGGAGCAGTTTATCCTGTGTCCTCCCATCTTTTAGGGATCTAAGAAAAGTTGTTGATTTTTCAGTCTGTTTAGCTTTTACTTATTAAGACAGCATGACAACTTTTAAGATCCTTATTTGCAGTACCAGAAACTGGACCTAAATATGTCATTTTAACATATAATCTCTTGGCTGTGATTTAATGCCTATACTGTATAACAAGATCTACATCCCTCCCTTGCTAGAGATATTGTGGCCCTGCACCAATATTTCCTAAGCAGGAGTCTGAAGTCATTCTGGACACTCAGTCCTCCTATTTCCTGTCTCACAAGAGAACAGAAAGCACTAGAAGAAATTGGTTTTTAGGGATCTTCTTTCTTAGCATCCAGTTGTGAAACAATGGAGTTTACTCTTTTTTCCATTTTTTTGTTTTTCGTTTATTTACTTATTTTTGAGGGAGTGTGCAGAGACAGTGAGAGAGAGAATCCCAAATACAGTTCAAGCTGTCAGTACAGAGACCTATGTCGTCTTGATCTCATTAACTGTGAAATCATGACCTGAGCAGAAATCAAGGGTCGACTGAACCACCCAGGCACCTCTATTGTCTATCTAGAAACTGAGTATATAAATATCTCTTATTCCCAGAAGCTTACTGGTAAATAGCTTAATACTCTGTGTGTGTGTGTGTGTGTGTGTGTGTGTGTGTGTGTGTCTGCATGTGTGGGGTGTGAAATGGAGAGGGTCACAGAACAGAAGGTTAAGTTATTCTTATATTATCAATCCTTTTTTAAAATATTTTTTTCTTAATGTTTATTTTTGAGAGAGAGAAAGAGAGAGGGAGGGAGAGAGAGAGATTGAGAGAAAATGAGCGAGCTGTGGAGAAGCAGAAAGAGAGGGAGATACAGAATCCAAAACAGGCTGCAGGCTCTGAGCTGTCAGCACAGAGCCCGATGCAGGACTTGAACTCACAAACTGTGAGTTAAGTCAGACACTTAACCAACTGAGCCACCCAGGCACCCGTTGTATTGTCAATCCTTACACTTGGTTTCCAGCTCTCAACCCTTTGCTACTCCTAAAATTACAGATCAGATTGATAATTATTTTCATGACTTCTTTATCTCTCCTAATAGCTTAGAAATAGACTATTAAAATGTTGAAAGTTTGAATTGCTTCATATTGGGGGCAAGACAAAGGAGAAAAGAGATAAATCCTGAGCATTTTTGTGAGGTCAGACCTAATGTTTCTTTGATTTTACAAAGGTTAAAACCTATAGTCTCCAAGTAATGATGCCTCAGAACGCTGTCACCAGACCTCTATCCTGGTCTACTATTCAGTCGACCCCAAATGTACTGGTTAGTATCAGGTACCAATTACTGAAGAAAGGTTTTTTTCATTAAAGAATGGGTAACTAGTTTAGTCTGTCTACTTACAAAAATGTCATGTTGGTGGTGAATAGATATAATGTCACTATTTATTATTAGAACATTCATTCATTTAATTTTGATGCTGTAGAATATATTCCCTGTTTGTTTTATGAAGGTTTATTTTTTAACCCAATTTTATTTGCACATTTTGTCTCTTCCTCTCTTAGAGAAATTAAACATTAGTGTTTCTGCCTTACCGACTTGTAAAAAATAGTGCTTGCTGGTAACTCTGCACACTCTCACCAGTGCCCTATATCTATTATTTTACTGGACTTCAGGGACCATTTTATGCATTTACCACCCTGTACTGTTATTCAGCAAAATGCGATGACAACATTTGTATAGCATACAGAGACCTAAGGAACCCTATATTGTGTTTTTCATCCTTATTGATTTTGGGTGTATAACTGCTCTCTAATGGATAAAAAGCAAGAAAGTAATTTTGTTTAACCAAAGAGCTCTCACTGAAAGTGATCGCTGTATTTCCTTATAGGAGAAGAAAGGAGGTCCAAGGGATATTTCCAGTGTTACCTATTCACTTATTCCCCTACCAGATAAGCTTGTAAAACTCAAGGAACTGGTTCTTCCTACTCCCAGTGCACACATTTTCTTTAAACACACATCAATAGGCCACTCACCCAGAAAAAAACAATATGAATGTAAGTATACAAATATGCAGATATGTGATCTTTGTTTATATGCGTATGCTCATGTTTTACAAAAAAGAAATGCTGCATATTTAAGTTTATACATTATAATTTCACATACTCACATTTCATATTTTTCATTAAAATGCCTGCTACAATAGTTTTACCCTGAAGTTGTATTAAAATTTAGTAAGCTAATCTATTGTTGAACATATATGCTATTTGTAAATTCTCATAATCACAGCATGATTCAGTGAATGTTCTTTCATAAGAATAAAGTTATAGATGGGGCTCCTGGTGGCTCAGTTGGTTGAGCATTCGGGCTTGCTTCAGGTCATGATCTCCCTCATGGATTCGAGCCCCGCATCGGGCTCTGTGCTGACAGCTAGCTCAGAGCCTAGAACCTGCTTCAGATTCTGTCTCTCTCTCTCTCTCTCTCTCTCTCTCTGCCCCACCTCTGCTCATGCTCTGTCTCTCTCTCAAAATAAATAAACATTAAAAAT
Source organism: Hyaena hyaena (assembly GCF_003009895.1). Taxonomy (NCBI): domain Eukaryota; kingdom Metazoa; phylum Chordata; class Mammalia; order Carnivora; family Hyaenidae; genus Hyaena; species Hyaena hyaena. The sequence continues at coordinate 296,024 of NW_024082130.1, read as the reverse complement.
TTTAAAAAAGAATAAAGTTATAGAATAGATTTCTGCAAATGAGTCATTTTATATTTTTCAGCACAGTCACCAGTCTTGGTATTAATATATTAAATTATAAATTATAAATAATTATCTTTTCAGGGAGGAAATATAACATCAATTATTTTTTCAATCACTTTTACTAAATGCAAAGTTTGGTATGGCTAAGTGTTATATATATTTATTCATTTAAATTTTGTATACTCATTACCTTTCTCCAGTTTCAACTGGAATATACATTGCTTTATAGAACTTTAAAATTCTTTTCATATTCTGCCAGCTATGGATCAAATAGTCCCCTTCATATTCATTTCACTTTTTATGTTTCTGTTAAAATTTACTTCACACTGAAAACTTCACATATTGATTTCTATAAACTATTTGTTGACAGTACATTTTTGTTTATATCCAATTTTGAAAGCTCCTTTCTGTCCCAAGACCAGGTACATGCATATTTTAACTTATATTCTCTGTTGTTTAATTTAATATTTCTTTAATTTTTAATTTTTGTTCCTTTAAAATATTTGATATGTACACTGGTATATGATGTAAGGTGGAGCTTTTTTTGAAAGCTTATTTTTTCTATTGTTTTTCTATCTAATAATTTAAAGGCCTGTTGACTAATTTATATTTATAAATATATAGTTACTTTTTCTACCAAATTAATGTTTTCAAATTGTACAGTTTCATTGGATTTTTAATGGCCTATCATTAAATATTTACATTAACTTAATAATTACTATCTCTAAGTGTCTGTTTTTTTATTGTCACACCTTTTATATCTCAATAAAATTTATATGAGTAAAAGAATTGTCCAGCTATTTTGTTTTTCAAAGTTATCAGTATTTTTACATACAGAATAGAATCTGTAATCTCCATTTATTTTAATATACTTTATTATTTTCCACTTATTTTGATACAGAATCTTATTTTTTTTGTAATTATTGCCATTAATTTTATATTCATTTTTAAATTATTATCCATCTATATTCTCCTGCAATAAACAAGACTTAATCACATTTAAATATATATGATATGGATTAACTTTTTTATTGAGAGTTCTTCTTCAATATTGATAAATTGGTTTAGGCTGTAGTAATCATATTATGATACTGTTTTCCAGGTTTGGTAGCAATATTAACATAATATGAGAGGCTGTTCATTTTTTCTAAGTTGTGCTTATGAAAATGCTTCTAATTCTACTTCTAAAATGTAGTCAAACGTTTCTTCAAATGTTGAACTAATATGTTTTAAAAACTGGCTGATTGATGCACTTGGGTGGCTCAGTCCGTTAAGCATCCGTCTTCAGCTCACATCATGACCTCATGATTTGTGAGTTCAAGCCCCGCATCAGGCTCTGTGCTGACAGCTTAGAGACTGGAGACTGTTTCAGATTCTGTGTCTCCCTCTCTCCTGCCCCTCCCATGCTCATGCTCTGTTTCTCAATAATAAATAAACACTAAAAATTAAATAAATAAATACATCTTAAAAAAATAAACAAAAACTGGCTGACCATCATCACCTTTAATTACAGTAATATTTCTTAAAACCTCTTCTCATTTTATTTTTTTTATTCTATTTATTTTTGGAATTCTCCTTGAGACAATATAAATTTTTGACTTTTTTTTTTTTATAAAACAATCTACTCTTTGCAGCATCTCTTAGTATAGAATTACACAAAAAAACTTACTCATAATTGAAAATACTGATGGCTCTGCACAGTGCCTATCAAGCCCATTTGGGGTCTAGAAGCAACATATCCACATCTAGTAATATGCTTCCACCCATATAACAGTTGATAAAGAAGACAGCCAGCTCTGAGTAGAGCCTGGAGCAGGAAAGTATTGTTTTTTTTTATAATGCTACCTAGAGATTTGTATATTTTATGGGCCACTTCAAACAGAACTTGATTTTTTTAAACTTTTAAAACGTTTTTATTTATTTCTGAGAGAGAGAGACATAGCGTAAGCAGGAGAGGGTCAGAGAGAGAGGGAGACAAAGAATCTGAAGCAGCCTCCAGACTCTGAGCTAGCTGTCAGGACAGAGCCCGACGTGGGGCTGGAACCCACGAACCATGAGATCATGACCTGAGCCTAAGTCCGACGCTCAACCGACTGAGCCACCCAGGCGCCTCCTAACTTGATTTCTTAAAATGAATTCCATAGCTCATCTCTTCACTCTTTTCTTAAAAATTAATTTTACTCTCATTTTTATTACTTCCCTATGTTCTGTCATTAAATTAATTAATTAGTTTTATAGAGTACTGAATCTAATACTCAGCTTTCTTTTTTTTTTTTAAGTTTTTTTTTTTTTTTTTT
>NW_024082130.1:261957-293668 GCF_003009895.1 Hyaena hyaena | reverse complement strand
AGGGGAGGGTCAGAGAGAGAGGGAGTGACAGACTCTGAAACAGGCTCCAGGCTCTGAGCTGGCAGTCAGCACAGAGTCCGACGCGGGGCTCGAACCCACGAACCGCGAGATCATGACCTAAGCGAAAGTCGGACGCTTAGCCGACTAAGCCACCCAGGCGCCCCTAATACTCAGCTTTTTAATACTTTATATAGTAGTAGAATGTTGATTTTAATGTTTTTCTGCTTACAAGGTATGTTAAATGCAATGTTTTCAAATGGAGTGTTCATACTGATATTTTCAAAATAGCCCTTATCTTTGACCTGAATATTGCAAGAAAATGTTTTTTGTGCTTTTATTAATTTAAATATTCAAAGAAAATTCTTTCTAAGTTGATATATAAGTTCTTAATTGTTCATAAATTTATCTTTTGTTTTTAAATATTTATTTATTTTTGAAAGAGAGGGAGACAGAGCATGAGTGGGAGAGGGACAGAGAGAGTGGGAGACTCAGAATCTGAAGCAGGCTCCATGCTTTGATCTGTCAGCACAGAGCGTGATGTGGGGCTCAAGATAGTGAACCATGAGATCATGACCTTGGTGGAAGTTGGATGCTTACTTGACTGATGCCCCAAATGTGATCATAAATTTAATTAGGAACTTTTTAATTTTAATGTAAATAAGCTGACTTTACAATGCTTGGTCTTCCAAAGGCAACTTCTTCGAAGATGCTGTGTTCAGATTCTCTAAAAAGTAGACAGAAACCTAGGTTTGGGTCTAGAAGATTTATTGGAGGGAAAGACCTTTATTTAATTATTTGTTTATTTATTTGTTTGTTTGTTTGTTTTAAGATTTTATTTTTAAGTAATTTCTGCACTCAAGTTGGGGCTCATACTTACAACCCCAGATCAAGAGTTGTATGCTCTACCAACTGATCCAGCCAGGCACCGAGAAGAGAAATGCTTTTCTATATTAGAGAAGACCAAGTTAGTGACACTGGAGAGAGCCATCAGTCTATGATGCAGGTCTGACATAGTAAGGGAAAGTGAGGTAAGAAAAAGTGAGAAAGAAGAAGCTCAGATTGTAACATAGTTTTAAGAACATTTGGGCAACATTCAGGAGTCCTCAAGCCACAGTCATCCACTGGAAGAATTCTACGTCTTGCCTGAAGGGCCTGAATTGGTCCCATTACCAGGCTCAGTCAACATTCCCTGGAAGTAGGCTAAGGGAAGTGTGGCCTCACTGAGTATATGATTACAACTTCCAAATATTGGCTGCTGGGACCTCTTCATGGCCACCATAGTCCATCATGCCTTTTGTTGCACAAATCTACTTTTTTATGTAGATTTACACAATGATTCCTTGGTTTCCTTGCTCTCTCTTTCTGAAAGAAACTTAGAAGAGGGAAGCTACCCAAACAGGCTATATAGGCTTTTTTGCTACATTTAATTTCTGGGTTGCAACTGGAATATATTCTCTCCCCCCTACACTACTTACCCAGAATCCTTCACCTCCTCTGTCATGAACTTGTATTTTGGTAACTTGCTTGGTGCCATAACTCAAATATTCATTTGTGATGTGTCTGAGCTCTTGGTAATCAAGGCTTTTTTTTTTTTTTTTCAAATGACAGTTGTTGTCTCTGTCCATTTATAGTTACAATGGACAATGAGTACAGGAAGTACTAGAATGGATCACCCGGGTGCCATGTATGTTCCTTCCTGATGTCGTTGTGTTAAGACTGCCATGATGGTGATTTTTCTTCTCATCTATTGCTCCATGGACACAAGGGTCCCAAAGAGATCTTTGCAATATTCCATTGTAAGACTGTGCCCTTTTTAGAAATCAAGACCTCCAATCCTTCAAGGCCCACAGTTGTGGGAACAGAAAACACAAAATGCCTCAACAAGTAATTAGGAATGATGGTAAGTAGGGCCTTCTCTGTTTCTACCACTTGTTTTCTCAAACCATACATCATTTTTTAAAGATAAAAACTCGGTATAAATGTCTTTAACATTATATTACATTCTAAGGGATGGCAACCTATTCTTGAGAATGATCATTTTAAGATGAATGTCAATTGTGCCTTAGAAGGCTCTTCTTGGGGCACCTGGGTGGCTCAGTGAGTTAAGCATCTGACTTTTAATTTCAGCTCAGCTCATGATCCCAGGGTTGTGCAGTGATGCCCCACATGTCTGGCTCTGCACGGTCGGGAGCCTGGCTGGGATTCTTTCTCTCTGCCTCTCCCCACTTATGTGCTCTCTAACTCTCTCTCAAATTAATTTTTAAAAAGGCTCTTTGTATATTAAGCTTGCTGCTTCTGGCTGGCACAATATATACTGTGTAAATTTCACATATGAATGTCTCTGGAACTCTGTGTCTCTCTCAGTTCCTCAGTCTTTTGATCTGAAGTGTGTGGTTTTACTACAGGAGTTTAGAGCCCTCATACCTAGCATAAAACTGTTTTTTTATTTTTATTTTTTTTTTAAATTTTTTTTTTAATGTTTTTATTTATTTCTAGGAGAGAGAGAGAGAGACAGTGTGAGCAGGGGAGGGTCAGAGAGAGAGGGAGTCACAGACTGAAACAGGCTCCAGGCTCTGAGCTGGCAGTCAGCACAGAGCCCGACGCGGGGCCCGAACCCACGAACCGCGAGATCATGACCTAAGCGAAAGTCGGACGCTTAACCGACTAAGCCACCCAGGCGCCCCTAAAACTGTTAATGTACCTTAATAAGCATCAATTCAATGTCGAGTAACCAGCAATTTCCATTGTCCTTGTAGTCACAGTAGTCCCTGTATCTTCCAAAATGCCTGAAATATCACACCTGAAGGGTCATTTCTCTATTTTGAGATGTTTTCTCAGGTCACCCTGGGTTATGCTAGTTGATTTTTACTAATTTGGCAACCACCTTTTACTAGGGACACTCAGTGGCTATACACTCTCAGAATGGAATCTTCTTGCCTGCCCAGTTACAGTAAGTGAGCCAGTCCAAAGTCCCTATCCTATTGTCTGTTTCCTTAGATAATGCTTGGATTCTCTGAGAAACAAGAAATTGAAATTACATCTGCAAGAGATGTCTATATGGAAACTGTGAAGGGCAACTACAAGGAAACCAAGGGAGACAGGGAGAGCCTTCAGATACCATTTAGGCTTCCTATCGGTGAAGGAGAGAGGGAGGAGAGGGTGCTGGTTATGAAGATTTGCAGACCTCCCCCACCCCAAGGCTGAGGGGGAGTCCTTGAACCAATGTCTGTAGTTGGAGGAGTCTCATGTCACACAGGAATAGAACTGCATTAGACCCACAGGTGTGTCAATTCATTGGTAGGGAGAAGCCTTTAGAAATGGTGACCACAGTGTAAAAAGTAGTGACAGAAAGGCAGCAGTTGAGGACGTCAATCAGTTCTGCTTTCTGTGCCCGTAGATATGAAAGGCATATTTTCATGGCTTCCATATATACTGCCTCACATTCAATGAAAATTTATTTAAATTAAAGTGTCCCTCATTCTTTCAGAGTCTTTAATTCTCTCCAATTAAAGATAGTTTGGGGAGGTCCTGCTAGCTTTTCTCTACATATTTTCTGCTTTCTTTTTGTTCATTTGTTTCAAGTTTTTATTTAAATTTGAGTTAGTTAACATACAGTATAATATTGGTTTCAGGAGTAGCATTTTCTCCTTTTCTACTTTCTTTTGAAATAGGTTTGAGATTCTTCTTTATGATCTCTTGACATCTTGACTTAACAGGACAAACTTCCTAGCTTCCTAGGAGCTTGGAGTAGGAAGGGCTGGTCATTTCTGATTTTTACATTTATATGAATATAGGGTTTTTCTCTTTTCTTTTCTTTTCTTTTCTTTTCTTTTTTCTTTTTTTCCTTTACCTTTCCTTTCCATTCCTTTCCTTTCCTTTTTTTAAAATAAATCATTTAGTTCTGGCTTTGGACAAGTTAGAGGGCATGCTCATATTTTCATCTTCCTCAGAAGTCACCCTGATTCCTATTGAATCAACCAGCTTATTCAGTTTCTGTGTCTAACTGGATGATGGATCTTGTCCTTGTCCACATCCTTCTAAAGGCAAGTGAATGAGGTCTTTGAACTGAGAAATTGATTTATTTCAGGTAAAGTATCCATTTGGTGATATGTAAAATGGTTGAATAGATAAATGAACAAATGCAATCTGAATGAACCTTATTTTGCAAAAAGATATCGTAAGAGTACAGATTCGACTAAATCCAGTAAAACCATCCTTCCATGTTTTTCACAATTAAGTGTTTCTGAAAGATTATTTGTGCTTATATGGATTAATTAATTAACTTTTGAGTTATCTTTTTAGAAAGTTATTATGATCAAATTAAATTCTTGGAGTATTAATTCATCTTTTAAGAAACACATTGTACTCCCTGCATTAAAAAGACCCCAAAAAAGGACACAGACTAGTCATTTTATCCTGAAGCCATGGGAACTGAAATAATAACAAAAAGTATGAATTTTTTAAAATGGTCATGCATATTCTTATAATGATATTTAGCTTAAAGAATATTAACATATAGTCACTGGCAAATATTTTTAAGTGAAACCAAGAAATTTTATTAAAAATTGATCTATAAATTAGTGTTTCCCCATATTTATAATCCACTGTGGTTTTAATGGTTGCTGTTATTTTTTTAATTAAGTAAAGTGAGAAATTAGAGAAGAGATAAAACAAAACCAAAAATTAAAAATAATCAGATCATCATAAAATTTGAATGCATATTTTTAAAAATTTTATCATTTCCTCCAGTATTTCCTCCAGTAATTTAGAGTTGTTTTAACCATAGCTAATTTAACAGCAGTTTTAGATTAATTTCTTTTCACTGAGCCTTTCCAAAACATTAGACAGTTTTCAGGTAAATAAACACCCACACACATACACATGCACACACGTGCCAACACATACATGGTTTCTTTGGCACAAAGATATCAGCAAATTATGTAACACTTAATTAAATCACCTCATACCTTGCACAGTTTTAACTGGCATGAGTCAGTCGAGAATAACCTCAATGGACTCTTGGTAGGCACTCAACTCATGGTTACAAGTGCCAAGATTTCTTCATAGGTAACCTAATAGTCATCAATGTTCCAAAGACATGCTTATTAGTAAATATATTACAGAAAGGATGAAAGATACAAGGTGGAATCCAGCAAGTTGCTTAATTAGAAAGTAATTAGGGGAACTTTCACTGTGCATGCAATTTCTGTATTTCCTGGGTTTTATTTTTGTGATTTATTTATAAACAATATGACAATGTGCTACATCAACATACTCTGCAAAGAAAATGTATCACAGTATCTAGAAACACTTAAATAAGTTATTTAATTTCCGTATGCTTGATAGTGAAATTATGTAACCATTAAATACAGTTCAGCTAGAGCTGTACTAAATGGGTTATATAATTATTCTGAATGACAAAAGAATGAAGAAACTTGGATGAAAGTAAGCAATATTTTCAGAAATTATTCATTTATGTTTAGTAACTGATTTAGAAATGTAAAGTATTTCATAATTTATGATAATAATCATGTGTTTACAAGATAAAAAGTCAACATAAGGGGCTCCTGGGGTGGCTCAGTTAAGCATCTGACTCTTGATTTTGGTAATGGTCTCACAGATCACAAGCCCTGCATCAGGGCCCTGAATCTCTGCTTGAGACTCTCTCTCTCCTTCTCTCTCTGTCTGTAAATAAATAAATGAATAAATAAACACATTAAATATATAAATAAATATTAAAACATAAAATAAAACATAACTTTCTCTTTAAAAAGTCAACATGAAACATTACAGTTAGAGAATATAGTTGGTCTTTGAACAGCATGGGTTTGAATTTGCACTGTCCACCTATACATGGATATTTTTCAATCAGTACAATACAGTCCTGTAAATGTATTTTCTCTGTTATGATTTTCTTAATAATGTTTCCTTTACTATAGATTACTTTATTGTAAGAATATTGAATACATTTAATAAACAAAATATTTATTAACTGTATTTTCCAAGGGTCAACTGCACTTGAATTTTGCATATGCTAGTTAAACTAGTATCATTTGTCACTTATATCTTCCTATGTTTACTTTTAGCTCCTTCTGTGGTCAAATAGGTCTATTATCAAAGTTCCAGTTCAGATCTCTATATATTAACAGCTTCCTAATAATCTGAATAACTAGTAAGTAGAGTGTTTTACTGAATGGACATACTTTGGGTTCCTTTCTGAATAATCTGACTTACATAATCTAATTCTTGATTTCAAGGTGTTTTGTTTGTTGTTTTTTGGTTTTTTTTTTTTTCCCAAGGAGATTTTACCCTATGGACTTCCTGCAGTTACTTGAATAAATGAGTTTATTTTTTTAAGCAGAGAAAAACAAGTTTCCTTTTTGCTTTTATGAAATAAACACTCACTAATTCCTAAAGAACCATTTCATTCACATTTGAACTTTAAATTGTTTCTAAATGCCATTTGTATTCATTAAATGTATCTATATAAGTACTTCAGTTTCCATAACTACCCATGATTATAATTCTGCTTAGTACTCTTATGTGTAACAATATACATATATTAATCATTAAAACTTTAAATTCAAGCTTTTTTTGGGTTTATATATTCAGAAAAATAATTTTTACAAATTTGCTAATGCTTCATTGTTTATGGACAATGTGACCTGAAAATGAACAGGAAAATAGTAAATTAACTTTATTATTCACTCTTATCACAACTTTGTTGCCTTTATAGCCACTATTTCAGCCCTAAAATGATGATGCTCAATATACTGGGTATAAGCAAGACTATTAAAATTATTCCATGTGATACCAGGGTGCCCTTTTCTGGATCTGGGCTACCGATTCTGCCAAGAGTTTTACAACGCTGCTTCAATTTCATTACTATGCCATGGTAGATGCTTAACCTGTGCCCCCTCACTTTCTTCTTGCACTAACTTCCTTGTGGACTAACAAGCTATCAATGGTGGGGGTAGAAAGCTGTTTTCATCTTATGAAATTATTTCTGAACTAGCTTTCCAAAAACCCTAAAAGCACCCTTCTTTTTTTAAAGGAATATTAGTTTCTTTTTTTCCTTCTTCCCTTTTTCTCTCCCTTTGTTCTTTCCCTTCTGTTTCTTTTTTCCTTTGCTTTCCTTTCATTTTTCTTTACTTTTTTTTCTTTCCTTCCTTTCCCTTCCTTCCTTCCTTCCTTCCTTCCTTCCTTCCTCCCTCCCTCCCTCCCTCCCTCCTTTCTTTCTTTCTTTCTTTCTTTCTTTCTTTCTTTCTTTCTTTCTTTCTTTCTTTTTCTTTCTTTCTACTATTAATATCTTACCAAAATCTCTTTTCTGAAAGGTATAGAAATGTAACACCTGCAACTCACATATAGGAGGTAGTAAAAATTTAACATTTAAAAACAATGGCTCTGGATATGGTGTTTTATGACTTTGAAGTACTACATGCTACTGAGTTCAGGATGCTTTTACACGGAAAGTCAAAACACCACATAGAGAAATTATTCATGATTGTCTCCTCTGTAAAAGACATTCATAATATGCTTTCTTAGCAGAATATGTTCTGAGCGAAATAAATTATATTGTTTACAATGCAACAGGTTAGTCATTCACTCAGATATGAAAATTAGATTATCCAGACTTTCCCAAGTTGAAGTACAAACATTCTATTAAGAGAATAAATGGCTACATAGTACACTAAATTGGGATAAAAGTCTTCACTTATAGCTGAAGCAAAGGGTAAGTGATCAACTAATGCCCAAAATACATGTTTTCTCTTTTTAAATTATTTTGTTTTTGCTTTTGAGATAGAAAGAGTGGGAACAGGGCATGGGCAGAGAAAGAGAGTGAATCCCAAATGGGATCTCTGCTGTCAGTGAGGAGCCCAACTCAGGGCTCATTCTTACAAACCATGAGATCATGACCTGGGCCAAAAGCAAGAGTCAGACATTTAATAGCCAGACCCACCCAGGCATCCGCAAATATGTGTTTTCATATTGTTATCCCTCAGTACACCCTAATAGTCAACCATTGTGAATCCACTGTCTATAGCATGTTTCAGAGACTACCATTTTACCTTATCCTGGTCATTACTCCCTCCAATCTGAGTGAACTGTTGGGGCCAAGGAGACTATAGGCTTACCTGGAACTGTGGTCCCCTCTCCTTCACTGTAGAACTTAGACCTGGAAACATCCTTTACCTCCACAGTCCTTGTCCACAAGGCTAAACAAAGGCAACTTTACTGATAGATAATGGGCTCTCCACTAGGCCCTAATATTGATTCTGAGCTTTTCCTATTGACTAAGAGGTTGTGGATGGAACTTGGACTTAAGGAGGAACATATTCCTTTTAGTGAGGGAAGAGGGAAGAGAATGGCATGCACTGGGTGCCTCCATTTGTACTCGTGAATTCCTTTACTAATTTTGTGACTTCTCGAAGGACAGAAAACAAAACAAAAAACAAACAAACAAAAGAAAAGAAAACACCTAAGGCCTAGGACTTTTTAATTTTTAGAAGTATGCTCTCTACAACTTGAACTAGCAAACTTATCATTACTGGGCAAGATCTGTCCTGTAGACTTTTTGTGTTAGGTCAGCATATTATTTCAATTTTATTTGGAATACATATTTACTATTTGGGAAATCTTACACAATAATCTGACTTCTCAGGAGAAGAAAAATCTGAAAAACACTAGACTCAGCACAGTCCCAAATGGCATCTACAAAGAGTAGGTATTTTTCTCACCCCAACAGATCTTGGATGGTTTGTGCAGATTGTCACTGTCCAGAGTCTCGTGTTTTCCCTTTACAACAATTTCAATGTTGTCAGTCACCTGTCTGGCTCCTAAGGGCATTTGAATATGCCATGTCTGCAATAAACATACATGGAATGAATAATTAAGACATATAGGATAGTATTAGGTCAGAATTAAAATTACTAACTTTCAATAATTCAAAATTAAATTATTTCATTTAATTAAAATTCATAGGCTATATTAAAATTCTGACCATCTTAGAATTACTATTAAAACTCTCCTGTGAAGAGGCATTGATTTGCACAAATGAACTAGCAGTAACTCTATGTAAGAAGTTTAATCTAATTCTTAAATTTTGTGACAAAATTATCCATAGGCTCATTAGTCTTAAACAACTCCTGAATGTTAAATACTCCTATTTGAGGTTCCTAATCAGATAATCTTTGAAAGAAAAACCTTTGAAAATATCTGCTTTGTATCTTAAATTAGTTCCCTCTAGTGTGAATTTCCTAGTTCTCTAAAAAAGAACTTTACAACATAATGTCATAAATATGTTTTTCCTTTTAAAAACATCAATATACCCCATTGGACTATAAATTTTAATGTTAGTATCTTTCTTTTCAGACCCAAATCCTAGGTAATGTATGACAGAACCATATGCTAAGCACTTTGTTTGTATAGATTTATATTTTATATTTCAGTTTTTAAGGTGCCTTTGGATATGTTATGTGATATCTCTTATTACAAATGAAAGTCTACTTTTAGATTTCATCTTTTATTGGAAGATGTCGTTTTTAATACTGCTCTAAAATATGCAATCGTTCATTAAGGATAGCATTTGTATTATAGTTGTGGCTACCAGATAAGAAAGGAGTGATGCAAAGGGAAGATATTTCAAAATATATAATAAAGTCGTTTTGTTCTGTGTGTGGTAAGATAAAATCAAAGAGGATGCCACATTTTTATAACTGGAGTTAAACTACTTGTCCATTATGAGCTCCTTCTCTTAATTCCCTTCCCAGTGCCATCAAATAAATCTTGCTAATATACTACTGATTTCAGAATGAAAACATCATATTCTAGTTGAATTATAATTGAAGGAGATGGGCTTACTACACTTAAAGGCCTATATCTAAGCATAATCTGTATTCAGATATCTTGTAAAACCTCAGCTATGCATCATCAGTTGTTGGATACCAAAATATTAGATTTGAAAGCTATCCGTTGGTTATATATGGTAATATTTCATGCAACTCTCTTCTGTACACTAGGTAGATAATTTGCTTAATGTGGACAATCCTAAAAATCTCAACACACCTGTCCCCATTATGTATTTCCCTTGTCTGTGTAACGGTAGCATTCCCCTCCTGCCTGGGAAGCTATGGAATAGGCCTGTGCTAACAACACATTTTCTTGGTTGGGTGCTTCATCCTGCATTGAAGCCACAGCCTGTCAGTGGGTCTCCCCAAAGATACGAGGATGTTATTGATCTAGTTTTCCTTCATGTTATCTTTCAATTCTTGATTTGACTTGACTTCTAGTGAATCAGTTAAAAGCTCACTGCTGAGGCATGAGAATTCAGTGACAGCTTTCAGTGCTGTACCCCTTATGAAGAGATTTGGCTGCATGTAAGATACGGTTTAGTTGTCAGGCCTTAGCATGCAACTGACATCTTAAAATGATCCATAATCTGTTACAGGATTACTCATGTGAGAGCTCCTACATGGATTGTACAGCCCGTTGGGATGTCAGTGTCAATACTGCATTCTGTATGTAGGTATCTAACAATAAATGGTCTTGTGATTTAGGGGACAAGGCATAGAAAAATGACACATTCCTCCAGCAAAACTATAAAAAATTAGGCTGAAACAAACGACATAACCATCTGCAGACATGTCTTTTCCAGAAAGGTAGTTTACGAATATATTGTGTAGAAGACTTAGTGAAATACTTAGTTACCATTGTAAATTAAACTTGGAATATAGAGGAAGATATAATCTAATTACAATTTGTGTATATGAATAAAGATTAGAATAAAGTGTAGAGATACTGTTACAAATGTATGGAGGGATAAATGGAACTTATTTTGTGTTGCTTCCTAGGAATAACTCTAGGAGATGTAAAATATTTTCAGAGATTCCAATGGCTAGCTATTTAAACCCAACATATTACTAATCTGAATTAGTTCAAATAGGAGAAGAACAGAAATTAATGTTATGTAGCTTGGGAGATATTAGGATATACTACTAGCAATGCAAAGTCTTTGGTATGATCTAGGCAGTAACTCGGGCTGCTACTAAGTCTAGTAGGTGGTTGAAGCTCCAGCAAAATGTGTGCATGTCTCTATCTATATATAAACAATTAAACTTAAAATTGTTTTTGCAAAATTCATAGTATTTTGTGAGCTATAGTGATCTATCAGTGAAAATTTACAATAATGGTAAGAGAAGAGGTTCCTATGTACTTATCACCCAACTAGTACACATGAAGAGTCTTCTCAGTATCCTTGAACCATCTTTACCATCTTTTCTCTATTGTCAACTGTGCCATAATTGGTTAATTTCATATCTCTCAGCAAAATTGCTGTTTGCAATCATAATATCACGATTCTTCAGTATCTATTGTATCCAAACAGTATAGATTTGGGGAACCTAGGTGGCTTAGTCAGTTAAGCACCTTGGTTTCAGCTCATGGCATGATTTTGTGGTTCATGAGTGCAACCCCACATGGGGCTCTGCACTAAGAGTGTGGAGGCTGCTTGGGATTCTCTCTCCTCTCTCTGCCTTTCTGCCTCTTGAGCTCTATCTTGCTCTCTGACTCTCAAAACAAATGAATTTCAAAAATAAATAAATGAAAAACAAACAAACAGCATAGATTTGCTAATGTTACTTATGTAATTACTCATCTTGTCTTCTCAGAAGATATGCTCAAGTCCTCTCCCTTGATGAATGTTACCTTATTTGGAAATAGAGTCTTTGTAAATATAATTCAAACTGAGATAAGGTCATGCTGGATGAGGGTGACCCTGATTTAATGACTCATGTCCTTATAAAAAGAGGAAAATTTGGCCAGAAACACAGCAGAAAGGGCCATGTAAAAATGGAAGTAGAGATTGGAGTAATATGTCTACAAACCAAGGAATCAGAAGGAACCAGCAACAACCAGAAGTTAATAAAGAGGCTTAGAACTGATTCTCACACTGAGACTCCAGAAGAAACCAACATTGTTAACACCTTAATTTGGAACTTCTGGCCTCCAGAAAAAAGTATGAGAGAATATATTCCTGTTGTTTGAAGCCACACACTTTGGGTAATTTGTTATCGGAGCCCTTGGAAATAAATACACAGGTGATGTTGTATCATCTAACATGTCATGCATGAATACTGGTTTCCAATGATCCTCTCAAAGATTAGCACTGTGATTCATTAATGATGACTGCAAATGTAAGTCTTACCCAGTGTATGTAGGAAACAGTGGGTAATTTATTTTTTGTCATGTTAAATTTACCATTTGGAATTTTATAGCACAAATATAGAACAGCACAACTTCTAACCATGTCTTCTCTTAAACTCTCATAATCATTCTCTTGAAGTCTCATAATCATTCCCATAAGATGATCTCTTTTAATATTGATGGTACCCCTAACTTTCCTTAGTGAGGATATTAGGCAAAGGAACTGCTGATGAAATATGAAGTAAAGTCCAAATTGCAAAAGAAATGCATAGTCTTCTTGACCGTGGCTTAAGACTAACCCAGGAGAACACATGTTACCTTATCAATTGGAGGCAATGGAGGCTATCAGTTGGAAGGACCTTTAGTGTTGCATAATAACAATTGCAAAAGCCCTTGCAGAAGATACACATAGTCACCCCTGGAAGACTGAAATATCAGTGGCACAGAATCTACAGAAGATATGGGGCGAATACTCCAAGTGCTCATATTAGGGGGCTGCACGGGATAAAACGTGTTCATCCACAGGTGTAATCAACTGAAAGTGACCCATGTTTTTGGTAAATAGCAAGAGCTTTATACCTCCCAGGTCTAAGGGAGATACCAAAAGTAATATTGTAAGAAATGTTTGTTTGTTGTGAATATTACCTAACATTCATTTACTCTTTTCATTCTGATAGCATACAGCTGTACTCTCAGCTCTACGGTTGCAACTTTTTGGTCTAAGAATAAACCAACTCCAAAAAATTGGTTCTGTCATTCAATAACATGTAATTTTAGCCAATTTTATAAAAGTACCTCTTGCTAAATGTAAACAGGCTCTGATTTTTACTGGTAACCGTCTTCTTAGAATCTTAAATAAAAACTGCTTTGTGATAAAAATTAGCAATTTGGGAAGCAGAACAGAAAGAGAACTTTGATTTTAAATGATGGCGTTGGACTTCTGAATGAATCAATATAAAGCCACACTAGCTCTGTATTTCTATCACCCTATTTATTCCAAGTAGCGTTAAGCTAGTACAAATTTATCTAATTGATAACCCCATGAAGGAGTGCTGATAACCCCATTAGGAGAACAGTAACCAGTTAAAATATTATTGCTGTTACTTGGGTTAAGGGTTGGATTATAGAATAGAAAATATGGTATTGGAGAAATTAAATTAGACCTAATATATTATAAAAACTTGATACTTTATAATGATCTATAATCTGTTACAGAATTACTCATGTGAGAGCTTGTACCTAGACTGTACATACAGCCTATTGGAATGTCCAAGTCAATACTGTATATGGTATATAGGTTTCTAAGAATATAATTATTGTGATTTAGAGAACAAGGTCTTATAATGACACTTTTGGAGAGCAAAACTATTATAGAAAATTAGACTAAACATATGCTATAACAATCTGTCCAAAAAAATCAATAGTACTTACTTCTGTTGTTTCAGTCACTGTGGATGACACTTCCATCATTTCATCTTCAGTTTTCACTCTCTGAAATACTACCTGGCAAGGCATTATTAACTTCACTTTACAAATGAGGAATCTGAGAATTACTGAGTTTAGGCAACTTGCAAAAGTCATGTACCCTATAACTGAGAGAGCTTAAATGCAATCCCAAATCTGTTTGGTTTCTTAAGACCACATCCTTTTATTCCTGGAATATTTTGAAGAAAGACATACATAAGATCCAAAGATTATCTTTGCAAATATGGCTAATCATATCAAGTCGTATATTTTGTCTTTTAATTCTCATAGGTGTTTTTTTATTTTATGGGGTTTTGTTTGTTTTTTTGATCCCCAGCCTCATAATCTGCAGCACACATACACTGACTGAGTGCCAGTTGAGAGCAAGGGTGTAAACTTAATTATTGATCCACATGTTTCTTGATACTTCTACTATGAAACAAAAGGTTGGAAAAGAGCTAGTGGAAACATCTGGTAACCTCAAAATCAAATAGAATGTTCCAGTATCATTTATCAAAACATGGATTTCCTGAATTACACAGAAATTAAATGTTGAAGTAACTAAACTCCAAACTAGCATTTTTTCCTAATTTTATAAAATTCATCAGTGTGTTAGGTGGTTTTGGTAAAATGCTGTTTGTGTATATGTGCGTGTGAGAGTGTGTGTGTGCATGTATGAGTGTGAAACAGAGAGACAGGGATAGAGACAGACTGGCCTAACCAGAGAACTGTCTTATGCAGCAGAGAGCAGCTATCATACTGACTATGTCACATTGGCTTTTTTCATTCTTGCAGGAGTTACTAAACCATCCATGTCTCCCCAGCCCTGAGGTCGCTCACATTATTTTCACTTTAACAGATGAAATTGCCTTTATGTCCTAGGACATGAGACTTAAGGAGTTTTTTTTTTTAATCTCACAAAAACTACTTGGTGTTTTTTATTGCCAACAATCAAAAACAAAATGATTAATAAAATTAAAATATGAAATTTCTTTTTAAAATTGGCCTTTATTTAAAATTTTATTTATTATAGTTTGCCACATTCCCTTAACTTTTTTGTTTGTAAGAACACCGTGAGTTTTACAACTGCAAGTTACTCCTTTAGATTTCCCAAAAGTTAGAGTTTCTTTAAAGAATAAACTACATTGACCCTGAAGTAAGGGAGCAATGGCACAGGTTGAGGGAAGGGTCAGTAAGCTTAGAGGAGGGTTATGGGATGATTGAAAAGAGACTACAGTTCTCTCTCTTTTAACTTGCTGGTTTTCTGTTAATTGTGGGGGGGAGTGGAGAGCCTCTTTGTGATGAAACTATTGCTAATCAGAAAAAAAAAGAGAGATAGGTGGAAGGTGATATGACAAAAGCTTTTTTTTTCTTGATTTCTTGCCTCCATAATGTGAAAAAAATATTCAAAGTGAAAATACGTAACCATAGATTAAATGTGGGTCACTGACAAAAGGGTTCATTACCCCTTCTCTTTAAACTTCAATTGTCTAATTGTGAATTAGATTTTCAATTTCTAAATTTCTAAATGTGTCAGAATTATATGTAGTTTGGAAAGGGCATAATTCTAAATTCCATGAATTGACTATGATACAAAAGTATATTTCTCACTTTGTCTTATGATTATTTTGACACAAATCTACTGCCAGATTTGTGTTAAACATAATGTAATGATGGCATGAGCCCAATATTTAATTAAGACCTATCTTCTAATAACTAATGGTTGAATTTGACATCTTTCTGCTATATCCTAACATGGTTGAGATTTTGTGAAGGTTTTTGGCTGAAATCCAGTTATCACAGCTGTTTTTGTATCATCACCGCTTTGAGAAAACCATTTTTCCCACCTCTAAATACCTATTTTTAAATGTAATTTTGCTGTGGGAACTTCTTTTATCCTTTCTCTCACATAAATACTTTCCTTTTGGGGAAATTCTTAACATTGGTTCCTACCTGCTGCTCACAACTACTACTCATTTGTGATGTCATTATTAAATAAGTCACTAGAAATTATCCAAGCTAAAGTGTTTCAGAGAGGGTAGTATTTTATTGTTAGACGATTAGAGTAGAGAAACTTCTAAACTGAAGAAACAACACATATCATGAATATATGATAAAATGATTACATTGGCATAAACATATTAAATTCATGTCTTTTAGCATTTTATATCCTTTACTCTAAACAAGATGCACATTTCATGTTGAAATATAAAAGCAAGCTTGTATTATCCTGAATCCCTGTTTTCTTTTAAAGTGAGTAGTTAGGGGGAGGAGTTAAGATGGTGGAGAAGTAAAGGTCCCTGGGCTTATCTCCTCCCTTCAACACAGTTAGGATCAACATCAAATCATTTTCAACACTTAGGAAAATTATCTGATAATTAAGAGAACAATCTGCATAATTTGAAGAAAGAATGTGGCAAGTATGCTGTGCTGAGGGGGGAATTGGGGGAGAGAAAAGCTGTGGCGTTTCAAAGGGGTGGGGGCTCTAATTTTGGAGAGAGAGAGAGAGAGAGGGAGAGAGAGCAGTGTGTCAGGTTCACACAGAAAAGTATTCCCCCCAAAACCATTGACAAAAGAGTCATGAGAAACAGACTATTGTGCTTTTGCAAATAGTAGAGCTGAAATTCTGAATTTTAGGAAGTCTGTGCAATTTGCTGGAGTAGACCTGGGCATGTTGTGGTGCTATGGGGGAGAAGGAGGGGAGACCCAGGAGCGGACTGCAGACAGTGTGGTGTGGAGGCACTGGGAGAGAATGTTCCTTTTCCTGATGTGCATTTGGAAGAGGGTATATTTCCTCTCCAAGGACTAAAGACCCAGCTAATACCTTTGAGTGACTTTTCGATAGCAGGGCGCACAGCCACGTGCAAAGGGTGGATAAAGTGGTCTCAGCTTTTTGCTGTGCTTCACCATCAGCTCCACTATCCAGACACTTGTGCAGCCCCGTTACTGCTTTTCTGGGACAGAAAAGCACCAGGTGTAGTGCTGTGAGTCTCTCTTTTGGAGAGAGGGAAGCAGGTCTATGCCTTGCCAGGTCCTTTAAGATTTGAAGTTTGAATTCTAGTGATGCACCAAAGATAAAACACAGAAGACTGGGTGTATCATTGGCCCTAGGGAACAGAAGGGATCTGATGGAAACCTGGGACAAAGGAGGGGAGATTGTTTGCCTGTCTGTGAGGGCCACCTGAACAGAGGTGGGCACCAGCTCTCCTCCCCAGGAATGAGAGACTGAGATGATGCCACACCGCCTACCAGCATGGTCGGACTTCAGGGAGCATCACAGCCCCCTGCCCACGAAGCTGGAGCCTCTTACACCAAACTCTGCCCCCCTGTGCTTTGCAGGGACATCTTTACAAGGGCAGGTCCTGATTGTAAGCCAGCCCAGAAGGCCTCTCCCACAGAGGACCAACACAGGTTCCCTGTGTGCACCAAGTCTACTGATCACAGAGTGCTACAAAGCATCAGCTTCAGTTCTGGTGGAAATAAGACCAGGGTCTTTTCTGTTTGTTTTGCTTGTTTTTAATCAGGCTTATTTTTTTTTATTTGTTTGTTTGTTTTTAATTTTCTTGTCTTGTTTTTTTGGATCAGGCTTCTTTTCTTTCTTTCTTTCTTTTTTTTTTTCTTTATCTTTTTTGCTTTCTTTCTCTTTGGAATCAGGCTTACTGTTTTTTTGTTTGTTTGTTTGTTTGTTTTCCTTTTATCTTTTTTTTATAATTCCTTTTTAAAATTTTAATCAGGCTTATTTTAACAAACAAATCAAAGCACACCTAGTTAAAGGTCCAAATACTCCCCACTTCGACAAGGAGAAACTTTGCAAAGGACTGACTTGGGGGAAAGAACAGCCAAATCACAATAGCAGAGTGCAAACAACATCCACCAGAAACACTTTCTGAAGTGCCAATCCATGACAGTATATTCCATTTTCTTAATATAGAGCAGTAAACATAACAAGCTTTCATAACACACAAAAGACAGAAATGTAGACAAAATGACAAGAACGAGAAATTCTCCCCCAAGGCAAGATCAAAAAGAAACCACAGCCAGAGATTTTCTCAAAGCAGATATAAGTAATATATCTGTACAAGAATTTAGAACAACAGTCATAAGATTACTAGCTGGGCTTGAAAAAAGCATAGAAGACTCCAGAAAAACTCTTGCTGCAGAGATAAAACACCTTAAATATAGTCAGGCAAAAATAAAAAAATGTTGTAACTGAGATGCAAAAGTGACTGGATGTAATTGCAATGAGGATGAAAGAAGCAAAGGATCAAACAGGTGATACAGAAAATAAAATCATGAAAAATGAAGCTGAAAAAGAGAAAGAAAGAATCTGTTAGATCATAATTATAAACTTAGGGAAAGCACAATAATATCTGTATCATAAGAGTCCCAGAAGAATAGCAGGAAAAAGAGACAGAAGGTTTATTTGAACAAATTATAGCTGATAACTTCTCTAATCTGGGGAAGGATACAGACATTCAAGTACAAGAGACACAGAGAATGTCCCTTAAAAAGTCAACAAAAACAGGTCAACATTAGGACATAATCATAGTGAAACTTGGAAAATACAGTGATAAAGAGAGAGTTCTGAAAGCTGCTAGGGAAAAAAAGGTCCTTAACCTACAAAGGTAGACTCAAAAGATTAGCTGTAGACTTGTCCACAAAAACTAGACAGGCCAAAAGAAACTGACATGATATTCACCTTGCTAAATGGGAAAAATCTGAATACATTATCCAGCAAGGTTGTCATTCAGATTAGAAAGAGAGAGACTTTCCAATGCAAGCAAAAAGTTGAAAAGTTCATGAACACTAAATCAACTCAAGAATTATTAAAGGAGACCCTTTGAGCAGGAGATACCAACAGCAACAAACTACAGAGGAATGTAGACAATCTATAGGAACTGTGACTTTACAGGTGAAGTTACAATGGCACTAAATTCATATCTATCAATAATTAAATGTAAATAGAGTAAATGTTCCAATCAAAAGACATAGGGTATCAAAATGTATTTTTAAAAAGAACCATCTATATGCTACCTACAAGAGACTCATTTTAGATCCCAAAACACCACTGAATTGAAAGTCAGGGGGTGGAGAACAATTTATCATACTAATGGACATCAAAAGAAAGCTGGAGTAGCCATATTTATATGAGAAAAAAAGTTTTAAGCCAAATACTATAATAAGAGATGAAGAGGGACACAATATTATAATGTTGGTAGTCTATCCAACAAGAAGATCTAAAAATTGCAAATATATGCCCCAACATTAATAGTAGGGAATTTTAACACCCCACTTAAGGCAGATCATCTAAGCAGAAATTCAACAAGGAAACAATGGTTTTGAATGACACAATGGGTCAGATGGATTTAACAGATATATTTAGAGCATTTTACCTTAAAGCAGCAGAATGCACTCTTTTTGAATGCACATGGAACATTCACCAGAATAGATCACATACTGGGTCATAAATCAGATCTCAGCAAGTACAATAAGATAGAGATCATACCATGTATATTTTCAAATCACAATACTATGAAACTTCGAATCAACCACAAGAAAAAATTTGGAAAGACCAACAATACATGGGGGGTAAGAACATCCTATTAAAGAATGAATGGATTAACCATGAAATTAAAGTATAATAATAATTTAAAAATTACATGGAAGCCAATGAAAATGAAAGCACAACAATTCAAAACCTTTGGGATGCAGCAAAGATAGTCATAAGATAGAAATATGTAGTAATTCAGGCCATCTTCGAAGTAAGAAAATTCTCAAATATACATCCTGACCTTCCGTCTATAGCAGCTGGGGAAAGAACAGCAAATAAAGCCCAAAATCAGCAGAAGGGAAATAATAAATATTAGAACAGAAATTGATAATATTGAAATTAAAAAAGAAAAATAGTAAAGCAGATCAACAAAAGTAAGAACTGGTTCTTAGAAATAAAATAAAATAAAATTCATAAACTAGAAGACCTATCAGAGAGAAAGAGAGAGAGAGAGAAAGGACCCAATTAAATAACATCGCAAATGAAAAAGGAGAGATCACAACCAGCACCACAGAAATATAAGCATCCTAAGAGAATATTATGAGTGGTATGTGACAACAAGTTGGGTAATCTGGAAGAAATAAATACATTTCTAGAAACTTATAAACTACCAAACAGAAACAGGAAGAAATAGAAAATTTGAACATACCCATAACCAGTAAAGTAATTGAATCAATAATCAAATATCTCCCAACAAACCAGAGTCCAGTGCCAGATGTCTTCCCAGGGGAATTCTACCAAACATTTAAAAAAGAATTAATACATAATCTTTTGAAACTGTTCTAAAAAAATAGAAACAGAGGGAAATTTTCCAAAGCCATCTTATGAAGCCAGTATTACCTTGATTCCAAAACCAGACAAAGACAACACTAAAAAGAGAATTAGAGACCAATATCCCTGATGAATATGGATACAAAAATTTCAATAAAATACTAGCAAATCCAATCCAAAGGTACATTAAAAGAATTATTCCCTCAATCAAGTGGGATTTATTCCTGAGATTCAAGGCTCATTCAATATACACAAATCAATCAATGTGATATACCACATTAATAAAAGAAAGGATAGCAATCATGATTTTCTCAATAGATGTAGAGAAACTATTTGACAAAATACAGCATCCTTTCTTGATAAAAACCCTCAAGAAAGAAACATGTGTAACATCATAGAAGAAACACGTGTAACATCATACAGACCATATACAAATGACCCACAGCTAATATCATCCTCATTGGTGAAAAACTGAGAGCTTTTCCCCTAATGTCAGGAAAAAGAAAGAGATGTTCATTCTCACCACTGTTGTTCAACCTACTATTGGAAGTCCTAGCCTCAGCAATCAGACAACAGAAAGAAATAAAATGCACCCAAATCAGCAAGGAAGAAGTTGAACGATGTAGAAAACTCAAGAGACTCTATCAAAAAATTACTAGAACAAATACATGAATTCAGCAAAGTCACATAATATAAAATCAATGGACAAAAAATTATTGCATTTCTATACACCAATAATGAAGCAGCAGAAAGAAAAATTTAAAGAATTTTTTTCTTTAAAAAAATTTAAAGAAAAAAAAATTAAAGAAGTTTAAACATAAAGGATTTTGAATATAAAGGGCTGGCTTCATAGGTGTGAGATCCATGCAGTTCCATAGGGCCCCACACTGACACAAAACCACAGATGGTGTAATTCTCTGCTGTCTTTGTTTAGAAGTGCTTAAGCATATTTTTGAACCATTTCACTTTTCACTGGGATCAACAAATTATGTAGCCAACTTGCTTTTGAAATTTGGCAGAGGCAGTATGAAATCTGGTCATAGGTGATTTGGGATATTAATTAAGGAGATAAGAACTATCAAGATAAATATGTAATTCAATAAATATTTATTAAGTGCATACTGTTTGGCAGGTACTACTCTAGGAATGAGATATGGTAGTCAAGCAGACAAGCAAAATCCTTCTGCTTGAGCTTATGTGCTAGAAAAGAGAGAGATAATAAACAAATAAGGAGACTGCTAGATGATGAGAACCAAGGGGAAAAAAATGAAGAAAAAAACTATAAAAGAAATGAAGAGAGTGGGGAGGGAGTGACCACCCACCAGAACAGGATGGGCTAGAATTGTAGCATCAGTTGCCCTCTTTGCTAAAATTATCTCTGCTTTAGGACAAACTCACTCTCCTCTCCAACCCTTTCATACGAAAGGAGACCATTAGTCTGTCATTTAGACAAGAAAATGGAATTGGTGGGAGATTTTTCTGAGAACTTATTGAAATCAAGTTTGTAGTTCATTAAAATTGGTCTCTAGCTCAGCAAATGGTGGAGGGGTGGGTGCCTATGACAAATGCATTACCCTGATTTCTGCCAGCTTAACTGCTTCTGTCCTAAGATAAGAACAACCAGAGAGATGAGGTAATGGGCCTTGGTGTTTGTAACTGGAAATGATAACTGTGTAAATACATTTGGAGATTTATAAGAACATCTGAGAGTCAATTTGCAAGCCATTTGTCACTTTTTTAAAAAAAATGAAGAACCAGAAAACTAACCTTATGACATTGTATATTCAGTTTTAAAATACTATATTTCTCAGGAGTATATATTGTTCTTGCTTGCACAAATTCAATATGTATGCGCTAACTTAATGTACAAGTAATGAAATAGTGTCATGATGGAAGAACACAGTTGTCATTGTAACAATCTATCCATATCACCTAATTATCACAGCATCTTTACTAAAATGAACTAAAGTCCCTTCAGATATAATATAATGGAATTTCACACCTTCTCACAATTTATTGAAATATATTACCAACATATTTAAGAGCTCATCATTATAGATGCAGAAGCTGAAATTGACTTTGATAAGCTCATGTAGTAAGTCAGGAGGTCAGCTGGTAAATGTGTGAATCTTCAGAAGACTGAACTGCTTTGTTAGAATCAAAAAACTTGTATTTATCCAACCTTGGCACTCTTAAAATGTGAATTAAATTTAAAAGAAGTGTATATCAGCAATCAACGGCTGAATTGGGTGAACTTACAAACCCGTTCATATTAATCGCAGTGTCTTCAAAAGTAGTAGTCATTACTTAAATAATAACAGGCTCCATCAAATCCTATTGCTTTAGGCTGGACTGGCCCCACTACCATTAGATATAGTCACATCTAAGTATTAGCAAAGTTGTTTTTATGTGGTTTATATGCCCTTTTTTCTGTCTTTAATTTTCTAAATATTTTAAGTTCAATTGCACTTCTTGTTTTGCCTTGTATTTAAAAGAAAACTAATTTTAGGGGCACCTGGGTGGCTCAGTCAGATAAGTGTCCACCTTGGGCTCAGGTCATGATCTCATGGTTCCAAGGTTCAAGCCCCACGTCCAACTCTGTGCTGGCAGTTCAGAGCCTGGAGTCTGTTACAGACTCAGTGTCTCCCTCTCTTTCTGCCCCTTCCCCACTCATTTTCTCTGTCTCTCAAATAAGTAAATATCAAAAATCAATAAATCCATTAATTAAATAATTAATATTTATAAATATTAATTTGTTTATTTTCAAATATTTACTACT
The DNA here is from genome assembly GCF_003009895.1 of Hyaena hyaena. NCBI lineage: Eukaryota > Metazoa > Chordata > Mammalia > Carnivora > Hyaenidae > Hyaena > Hyaena hyaena. Next base: position 270,902 of record NW_024082130.1, on the reverse strand, counting down.
CTTTAAATTTTTAAACCTCTTAAACCTCTTTTCAATAGGATTGAAGCACAGTACATCAATTTGGATTTTTATTTGTTCTGGATAAGTTATGCTCCTATTAGCCAAGTAGTTTCCAAAATGCACTTTTCCGACCATCAGTTCCAAAAACTGGGGTTGGAGGGGATTTTTAATGACTATCGATATGTGTGTATATCTCTTTAAAATATTCTGTCACTTTGATGGGCTTGGTGGTGCTGATGTAATCATTAGCTTTTGAATTTAAATTTAAAATCTGAAAGTGATAGTGGCAAAATCTGGAAAATCTGGATGAAATATTTTGGGTTTGAGCTGAAATGCACACATCATTCCAAATATTCTTGATCTATATTTTTTAAATTTTTCTTTTGATTCCAGTCATAGAGTATAATAGATTAAAATGGGGACTATTTTCTTGGAAGGGTATTATATCAATACATTTGTAGGTCATATATTGTTTTCAGAATATCTGAGTAACTTCTGTAAGTCTGTATTACTTCACATAGAAGAAATAAGGACATATTGTGTATACCGTTTACATTGTAGTCTTTAAGCATATCAACCACCCACACAAATAAAAATGTTGGGTAGGTTTATTATTATCATTAAGAATGCAAAATACTTTTTATTAAAAATCAGAGGATTTAGTTAAAATGAATACTTTAAAGTAATAAAAAGTTTTCAATTCATATGAATAGTAACATCAATTTAAAGTTAGAAATATGAAAATAACTTTAACATTTTTCTTTGGTTTTAGCCTATGCTTCCAAAATTTTAAAACTACATTGATAAACGGAAAAATCTATCAAGTAAGATAAGTGGGTGGAGGGGGAAGATAAAATATTTGCAACATATATAAAATCATTGAAAATATAATTTTTCCTGGACAGGTATACCATGACATAGGTGTAAATAACCTACATATTTCACTCATATTTGTAAGAAGAGTTGAGGGACAGTGGTCCAAGGTGTAACCTTTAAGGGTAACCTTCCTTCCCCATAGCTCTCAATGGAAAAGTGGCTCAACTACCATGAAGAGAACCAGAAATATATATATATATGAATATATATGGTTGTAGCTTTTCATTAAAACATAGAGAATTTCAGAACATGGTTGTGAAAAATTGTGTATCTGCTCTTTCTTAAGCTGCTTTAATGTCCTATATACACATTAAAGAACGCATCATTCTGCTTCAAAACAAACAAGCAAACAAATCAGAGTACCGATAAGAACAAGAACTTCTGAAGCTAAGAACAGAGTAATTAATAACAAATCTAAGTGTTTCTAGTCTTATACTAAATGCCTATTCAATGCCAAACCCTGACTTGGGGTTAAGAATACAATGGTAACACAGACGTGCCTTCCCCATCCCCAACATACTCATTGTAGAGAATAGAGATACATATTCCTGGCCTCCTCTCTGGAAAGAACATATTTAAACATTTAGATGAGAAGAACATGGGACTATCAAGGGACTGAAATAAATTCAGTGACAGTTACTGGATTATGGAAGGTAAAGGATACTCATTTAAAAGGCAAGGTTGGAGAGGGAAGAAAGGACCAGGTCATAATGCACTTGTACATCAGGTTTAGGAATACAGACTTTCTCCAAAAGGAAAAGGAAAGGTCAAAAATTTGCAGACAGAGAAGTACCGTAATCAAATGCATGCCTCTCATGTCAGGCAACTGGGCAGCCATCAATACTATTCATTTCAAAGAGATCACTGGAGAGAAGGCAGCTCTGGGAGATGATGAGTTTAGATGTTCAAACCTTGAATATGATGTTTCTGAAAGACATACAAGCATACATATGTAGTAGGAAGCTGAGCATTTTTAGCAAATGTGAGTGGAATGATTTAGACATAGCTTTGCAGCTTTATACAAATAAAAAAGGAGGGATCGAAAGAAACAAATGCTGCCAAAAAGTCACTTATATGCAAGTACAAAAAGAAAAAAAATATTTTCAGTGAATCAGGATAAACAAGTTAAATGCTTTTGGATCCCAGATTTACTGAAATTATGAGGGCAAAAAAACTAATAGCAACCGCTTAAGGAGAAAAAGGAGACAATAAGTTTAATAAATTATTTCAAGATGTTTAGCTTTATTATGGAATAGAGAAAGAAATAGCTATATGATGACTGTGTTAATGGAGGGCTTCTTTAAGAGAAAAGGTTTTAGAGCTTGAATAATAATGGAAAACATCCAAGAGCTAGAGGGTCTGTTTCCCTTTCTCCTCTTTGTCTAAATGCAACCATCTTGAGGATACCCATAAGGACTAAGTAGGTTTTGTGTGCATATATGTTAGAAAACTAATTGGGCTGTTATTCTGACCTTGTTTGATCTGGAAAAAAAAAGAAGAAAGAAACCCTGACCCAATGTAAAATGTATTTTCCCAAAGGAAAGTGAGGAAGGATCCTAATTTCAGGGTATGTTGAAGGAGGAGTAAAGGAGAACTGTGCCTTGAGATTCCCCATGACAAGATATCCTGGCCTCTGGCAACTCTTACCTCTGACCTTCTGGAATCCTCCATCATGGATTGTTTATATTCTCCCTGGTTTCCCAGTCTCTGCTAAGGCAGTGTAGTAAAGTCATCCCTAATAATCTGCCTTGCTAGTTCTGCCTCTGTTTGTCGCAAGTAAAACTTGTGAATCTCAGAAACAATTCTCCTGCCAGAGCTGGGGCAGAAAGATTAAAAAAAAAAAAACAAAGAAAGGAAGAAGATCAAGGAAGGGGTATCCTTCCTTTATTCTAAGTCAGAGGCTGAATTTGTAAGTCCGATGATATGACTATATATGTTCCCTCTCCCCATAAAAAAAAAACACAAAACCTAGATACGAAAATATAAAAATTTTATGTTTGAAGCAAATTAATATAAAGAGTAAATATCCTTTTACTCAAATGAAGGACCAAAAAAGCTCTTATTTCATTCTTTTCCCAAGGACATCTCTAATTCATTAAAATAAGAAGTTTGGCATAAATAGTTAAATACATGTAACCAGTTTGGTTCAAAGAATCAAGGCTTCTGTAACAACACCAAAAAGCCTTGGTCTATAACCTATTAAAAATGCTTTGGATATGTAAATTAAAGATGATAACATGGAACTGTTGATACAACTCTTTTTAATTATAAGAATATGAAAGACTATAAAATTTAAGAACTTGATGAGATATATTAAAAATTTGTTAAGGAAGGCAACTTTGAATTTATATACAATAAGAAGCTGACTAACTTATTGGGAACAGAAAGTAAATAGTTTAAACTTTCGTAAGTACTCAATTCTGTCATAGTAGCTTGAAATTTGATATAACATAAAAGAATTCGATGGGTATGTTCTAATATATCTTTATTTCTAAATTAGGTTGAAGACTGGATTCCTCCCAAAGGCTATGACTCCTATCCTAATGCTAAAAGATTCTAAAATGAATATTATGCCTGAATAAAAGTTATTATATAGCTATATTGCATGTGTATATGCCTGCATCATTATTTCTGGTACCTCCAAACATCAAAAAATCATTGTGAGACAAATTATAAAGACTGAATAAACACATTTTCAGGACACGTGGGTGGCTCAGTCAGTTAAATTTCTGACTCTTGATTTTGGCACGGGTCATGCTCTTATGGTAGATGAGACAGAGTCCCCAGCTGAGCTCTGCACGCAACAACATAGAGGCTTGTTTGGGATTCTCTCTCTCACTCTCTCTCTCTCTCTGCCCCTCCTCCAATCATGGGCGTGCTTCCTCTCTCTCTCTCTCTCTCTCTCTCTCTCTCTCTCAAAAATAAGTAAATAAATAAATAAATAAAGGGTTTTTTTGGTTTTGTTTTTAAAAAGCATATTTTATTTATTTTCTATTCAGGAAAATTTTGGTCCTTCCTTGAGATATTTCTTTTATATATGTAAAAAATAGAGTTTACATTTTATCGGAAGGAAGCAAGGCTGACTGGTTTTCCAATTGCAGTTAAGCAAGTTTTCAATCAGATTGGAACCTAGCTGAGCCTCCTCTTGAGCGTAGACTTTAGAAAACTCGTATTCAGTTGATAATTTAAAAAATGGTTAATTTTTTATTGTTTGCTAATAACCATAGTTGGACTGAAGATTCACAAGAGAAAATCCTCATTACTGAATACTCATAGGTAAACAAATTCTACTGTGGCCTGAGAAGGGCTACAATAAAGTAATGCATAGACAATTATGGGAATGCCAAAGAAGGAATAGCTTCAAAGTAACGAGGAAACTGCAGGATATTAATTTTCAGGTAACTACTTAGAGAACATAGTGTCTTAATTAACAGAATAAAGTGTTCCACTAAATCAGTGCACTAAAGTCCTTATTAGTTTTTCATTAATTATTCCAACTACCATTACCCACAGCATCAAGAAGTGCAGCATTTCCCCCCTGAATTTGTCAAAGACCATGACAAAAAGTTATAATCTAAAATGTCCAGTTTCCAATTCTAAATTAAAGGATTACAGTGGCAGGATCACCTCACTATATCTAATTACTTCTACCTGTGAATATGTTGCTTCATAGTTCAACCCAATGGAAATTCATGAAACTTGTCTTTTATTTTATGAATCTCTTGTTCACGTGGCTATATGTTCCATCTTGTTCCTCCAGAGAGGCTAATCTCACTTTCTTGTTGCTGTGGTCAGAAAAGTATGCCCGATACTTGGATTCCCAAAGATGTAGCTCTTACTACTTGGATACTTTAGTCTGCAAATGCAGAAAACTTCTAGACGGATGAGATTAAGGGAGACTGTGGAGTTTATTATCTCATAGGCTCAGAACATCAGAACTTGTCCTACCCAACCCCAAGTATCTACAAAATATTTGACACTTTTTTTTTTACTTCTATAAAACAAGTGTCTGGATTACATTGTCTTTTCCCAGATATAAAAATATTCACATAAATTTGGCATTTTAAAATAAGCTATGTATGTTTTCAAAGTGTCCTGTTTCATTTTGCTTTTTAAAATATATCCTCGGAAGGGGAGGCAAGATGGCGGAGAGGTAGGAAGCACCGTACATTTCGCCTGCACCCATCCGTCAAACAGAGAAGGCCTGAAGTCCTAGGACACTGAGCCACAGGAGTGTGGGAAGAGAAAGAGACAGAGTGCACTGGGAAGGAGACCTCACAAGTGCGTGAGTGCGAACTGGGGAAGATCAAAGCGGGCGGGACCAGAGACACGGAGGGAGGGGAGGGAGCCCGGCTCGTGTGCAGCTGCGGTCAGTGAGACACCGGCGAGTGGTGGGGAGCTGCCGCGAGTCCAGGGGAAAGGAAAGAAAAGCTGAGATGGCTCATAGAACCGTCCCTGGAGAAGAGAAAAAACCTCGGCCTGGAAAGACAGTGTTTTTTAGCTCTGGCTGGGGTGCTGACTTTAAACTAGGAGCCCTGGTCCCAGAAGGCGCCAGGAAACACTGAACTGCCCTGCGCCGGGCACCATCCACGGCGGCGGCGGCGGCCCAGTGAACCAGCAGCAATGCCTGCGGAGGCGGTCCCAGCCCCGGGTGAAGCGGCAGTGGCGCGCACGACATCGGCCCATTAAAGCAGCGGTGGCTGCGACCCGGTGAAGTGCCGCCGGCACCCGGTGAAACGGCGGCTGCGTGAGCGAAAGTTGCCCGCTGAAGCTGGACGGCCGGTAAAGCGGTTGCGGCGGGGTGAGGCGGCGCGGACTCTGCGGACCTGAAGTCGCTACGATCCCCAGACGCACTCGGGTTGTATGGCTGCTTGACCCCGGCGGACCTGAGGCTGCGGCATTTCCCCCACCCTCCACTCAACCCCCAGCAACAGGGAAGCAATGACCAGAGGAACTGTTAATGGCGGTATAACAAAGCCTCTCAGGAGTAATCAGACTAGATAGTTTCTCTAGATAACACCACCTTCTTTCTCTCATTTCTCCAACAATATTCCACCCTTTAGCTCTTTGAAAAAAGCTTCTTATCCCTTCTGCCTGTTTATTCTATGTCCAATTTGCCTCATCCCCGCCCTATAATCTCTCTCTTTCTCTAGCTCTTCAACATGCACTGCATACACCCGGCTATCTAATTGTAACTGGGAAATCTGGTTATATGCTTTAAACCAATTTTTGTCTATGGTTTTTGTCATTCTCCCTTTTCTTTTCTTTTCTTTTCTTTTCTTTTCTTTTCTTTCTTTTCTCTTTTGACTTTTTAATGTATTTTTATTTTCTATCATTTGCCTTCCCTCCTCCATCTTTTCTCATTGCTTTTTAGTTTTCCCTCTTGGTTAGTGTGATTGTTGGATTTGTTTGTACGTTTGTGTCCCTCTGTTCCCTGTGTGTTTCTCTGTATGTTTTCTTCTCCAGGGCTATCTCAAGAAATAAGCCAAAGTACACATGGTGGAGACTCCCAAATACCACTACGAGCAGGAAAATAAAATAACCAAGGTCTCAACAAGAGAGACCAAGAGATACCATTCAAAGGACACTTTCTGAAAGGATAGGCCCTGGACAGTCAAAGAGTCTTCTTGGGTACAGCAACGCTCACAGGTGCATAGTACATAACAAGTCTTTAAAACTAACAAGAGACTAACCAAAATGACGAAACGAAAGAGCTCTCCTCCAAAGAAACTCCAAGAAGAATTGACAGCTAATGAACTGCTCAAAACAAATATAAGCAGCATAACTGAACAAGATTTTAGAACAATAATTGTAAAATTAATCGCTGGGCTTACAAAAAGCATAGAGGATCTTAAAGAAACTATGGCTACGACCAACATGGAGAACAAAAATAAGCATGATGAATTTAAAAAATGTGATAAATGAGATACATAATAAACTGGAGGTGTCCAATGCACGGATTGAAGAGGCAGAAAAGAGAATAAGTGATTTAGAAGACACCATTATAGAAAAACAAGAAGCTGACAAAAAAAGAGACAAACTGATCCAGGAACATGAAAGAAGAGTTCGAGAGCTCAGTGACACGATCAAACGCAACAATACCTGTATCATAGGAATCCCAGAAGAGGAAGAGAGACAGAAAGGTGCTGAAGGAGTCCTGGAACAAATTGTAGCAGAGAACTTCCCCAACCTGGGGAAGGAAGTAAATGTTGAAATACAAGAGGCACAGAGAACTCCCCTTAGACATAATTTGAATCGATCTTCTGCACGACATATCATAATGAAAATGGCAAAATATAAGGACAAAGAGAGAATTTTGAAAGCAGCGAGGGAGAAAAGAGTCCTAATATATAAAGGGAAACCTATCAGAGTGGTGACAGACCTATCTACTGAAACTTGGCAGGCCAGAAAGGAATGGCAGGAGATCTTCAATGTGATGGACAGAAAAAAATATGCAGCCAAGAATCCTCTACCCAGCAAGCCTGTCATTCAAAATAGAAGGAGAGATAAAAGTCTTTCCAAATAAACAAAAATAGAAAGAATTTGTCACCACTAAGCCAGCCCTACAAGAAATCCTGAGGGGGACACTCTGAAGGAAAGCATGCAAGGAACAAAGACACCAGAGACACCACTACAAGCATGAACCCCACAAAGGACACAATGACTCTAAACCCACAGATTTCAATAATAACACTAAAGGTAAATGGGCTGAATGCTCCAATCAAAAGACATAGGGTAGCAGAATGGATTAAAAAAACCAAAATCCATCTATTTGCTATCTACAAGAAATGCATTTTAGATTGGAAGATACCTTCAGATTAAAAGTAAGGGGATGGAGAAATATCTATCATGCTACGGGAAGTCAAAAGAAAGCTGGAGTATCTATACTTATATTGGACAAACTGGACTTTAAAGACAATAACAAGGGATGAAGAACGGCTTTATATAATTATTACAGGGTCCATCCATCAGGAAGAACTAACAATCATAAATTTCTATGCACCGAATATGGAAGACCTAAATATTTAAAACAATTAATCACAAACATAAACAAGCTTATAGGGGCGCCTGGGTGGCTTAGTCGGTTGAGCGTCCGACTTTCTCTTAGGTCATGGTCTCACGGTTCGTGGGTTCGAGCCCCGCATCGGGCTCTGTGCTGGCTGCCAGCTCAGAACCTGGAGCCTGTTTCAGTCTGTGACTCCCTCTCTCTCTGACCCTTCCCAGCTCACGCTGTCTCTCTCTCTCTCTCTCTCAACTAGAAATAAAAAAAAACACTTTTTAAAAAGATTAAAAAAAAAAAAAAACGGGCTATAGATAAGAATGTGCTAATAGCAGGGGACTTTAATACTCCACTTACAGCAATGGATAGATCAACCAGACAGAAAATCCGTAAAGAAACAATGGATTTGACTGACACAAGGGACCAGATGGATATGACAGACATATTTAGAACTTTCATCCTGAGGCCAAGGAATTCACTTTCTTCTCAAGTGCACATGACACATTCTCCAAGATAGATCACATACTGGGACATAAATCAGCCCTCAATAAATATAAAAGAATTGAGATCATACCATTCACACTCTCAGATCATAATGCTTTGAAACTTGAAATCAATCCCAGGAAGAAGTCTGGAAACCCTCCAAAAACATGGAGGTTAAAGAATGCCCTACTAAAGAATGAATGGGACAATCAGGCAATTAGAGAAGAAATTAAAAAATATATGGAAACAAATGAAAATGAAAATACAACAATCCAAACTCTATGGGATGCAGCAAAGGCAGTCCTAAGAGGAAAGTACATTGCTCTCCAGGCCTATTTCAAGAAATTAGAGAAAGCACAAGTGCAAAATCTAACAACTCGCCTAAAGGAACTAGAGACAGAGCAACAAGAGCACCCCAAACCCGTAGAAGAAGAGAAACAGTAAAAATCAGAGCAGAAATAAACAGCATAGAGACCAAAGAAACAATTGAACAGATCAATGAAACCAAGAGTTGGTTTTTTTTTTTTTTAATTTTTTTAATGTTTTATTTATTTCTAGGAGAGAGAGAGAGACAGCGTGAGCAGGG